>NC_073745.1:211041696-211244196 GCF_029784135.1 Toxorhynchites rutilus septentrionalis | reverse complement strand
TTCTTGATTGTCTAAACTTCAGAAATATGAACGAAAAATCGTCTTTTTTCGGATTTTATAGCCAGAATGCCCCCCTTAATTGTGAACTGTAGCTGCTCCTCTTCATTCTGATGCTTTCTCGATCTGCTGCCTCATCTGTTCGTTGTGTCACTGTGAGAGATGCACAATTATATATGAACACAAGAAAAGCGATCGTTACAAGCGCACCATCAACAACAACACTAGCAATACTTGCAGTAAAACGGGCAATTCGAAATAATTATCCTACGGTAAAGTATATGCCAAGGCCGAAGATAGCCAGTGCACCGCATAGGCCAAAGGTTATAAACTAGAAATAAACCTCGACTGGTTACGAATTTCAAATGAATCATAGGAATCTCCTATAGTTGCGATAGTGCTGTTCGTACTGCGCTTGGTTACGCACGCAGACATTACTGTCCGTTAATGGCACGTTGTCGGAACACAATGTACGGCTCCATTTGGCTATTTTGAAACACATTTTGGGCGCTGAAAAGCAAACGCGAGACAGAATGCCAGTGGTTAGCGTGCGTAAATCTGCAACAGCGGTCAAACGTTAACTGGGAGCAATTATACATTTGATCTGGGTGACGAACGTTAATAGCATGAACACCGAAGATGGGTAAATCTTGAATGTGTACTCGCACAAGAAAAGACTTGTGAGAAATTGTGAACATTTGTCTCACAATTTACAGTCCTACAGTTTTTTTACTCGTTGAATTCAATACTTTATCCAAGTGAAATTTGACTCAAAGTTTCTGTAACAATTCCCATGAGCATGGTTGAATATGTAGGGAAATTGATCAAACATTTGAATAACTTTTTACTCGATAACATTACACTTTCAATGGGAATTATTGAATCTTGCCTCATGTTCAAATACATCTTCTTCTTCTTCTTGAATGGCGTTAACGTTCCCTTGTGGAACTTTTGCCGTCTCAACGAATGCATTAACTAGCGTCACTCATTAATGTTCAAATACATGAAGAATTCAAATATACGACGGTTTAGTTGAAATATGTCTTGATATCTATTTGACTTTTCAGAAGGCAGTCATTTCCTTAGAGTTTCAAACTGACATTTATGAGCCACCGAGGAAAGGCACCAAAAGTCACAGACTCACTTACCGAAACCGACACAGTAAAATCTTTATCGGAAGATTTTTCTAAATTGAAATACATGTTTCAGCTTTTCAATGAATATTACACATTTAGAAGGTGATATGAAAGGGGTGCCTTACGATACAATCCCCGTTCATGGATGGAAATAGTCAAATCGAAAAATAGTGCGAAAAAAATATCTTGCATTTATTAACCCCTTGAAAGACAATTTATTTTCGGTCAGCATTGCTCTGGCAGACGATTTAATTTTCTTAGTTTTAAAAAGAGGGATTGATATAGAAACCATTCTTTTAGCTATATCTGATAATGAATCTACACGTTATATATTTATTATATTTCCCTCAGATTTATACAAATTACATTCTAACGGTAACTAGAAGCATACAAACAAGTATATCAAAGCAATAGACTCAGTATGACTTACACATATTCTTCCTCTTCTTAAAGGGCACTAACGTTACTAGAGGAACTTCGCCCTCTCAATATAGTATTGCTTGGGTCATTTTCATTACAATGGTAGACATTCGTTTAGCCGCACCCTATTTTTCCTCAATATTTTTAAAAATAATTCTTTGTACAATTTTGCTCATAAAAGACGATTATTGTTTATTTTCATCGAATTCATTCTAAAAAAAGTATAAATTCGGTTTTTTTTTCTAAGTAATTCAAATATGTGGAATCAGGGTGGACATTCGTTTAGCCGCATCCTAAAATTTCAATAAAAGAAAATTTGCGCGGCAAATTTCGAGTCCAATCGGTAGCTAATATTTAGTATGTCCACCTCCATTTCGGATCACTTTGGAAACTCGATTTGGCATCAAGTCACACAGCTTTTAAAGTGTTGCCATATTGATTATAGCCCAACATTCCTGAATTACTGCCTTGAGACTGGAAATGTTGTCAAATTGTCATCCGTTTGCATAGACCATCTCGGCCAAGATTCTCCGTAGGTTCTCTATGGGATTGCAATCGGCTGCCAGCAGGTCATTCGAGAAGCGGAATGTCCTTACCGGCAAACCATGCCTTCGATTGCTTGGAAACGTGGATCTATGCATAATCCTGCTGAAAAAACGACATCCTCGGTAGCGTTATTCTCAATATGGCCAATCAAAACGTCCTCCAGTAATTGAAGATACCTTTCGGAGTTCATTCGGGTGAAAATAAAACAAATGAGAAGCTTGCTGTGATAGGAAACGGCTCCCCACACTGTCAAACTTCCGCCCCCAAAGTTTCGTTTCGATCTCACGGCATACCTTTAACTTTAATAGTACCAATTGCAACTGTACTGCCGTAATCTCGCAAAGTGACGCAAGTGCCAAAATTGACATTTTCCTTTTTTTTATTATAGATCGATGAAGAATTCCAAGTGCTTTCAAACAACTGCGAAGTTTTACAGAAATGTGAAAAAATGACCCCGTGAAAGCCTAAAAACAGAGTGGCGCAAGCGCCATTTCCACTGTGATGTGGCGCAAGCGCCATTTTCCCTATGATGTGACGTGATTTAATTGTGATAGGAAGTGATTTTCTATCTGATCTGATAGCATAGAATGGATTAGCAGGGACAGCAAATTTCACATAAAAACATCTTCTGTAATGAACGTTTAGCATAATGAAAATCACTTTTCCGAAAAGCTCGTCATGTCAAATATTTTAATCCAAAACAGTCCATCCCCATGCAGTGCTACATTTATAATAGCAATTTGTTTCAGAACTACAAATCATGTGCTTTGCTCTGTTTATAAATCTCGTCAAATATTTAAATTCATAAAATGAAACTCACCTCAAAGGAAAAAATTATCCTTGGTCGATCACATATTGCACATCTTCTTCTTCTTCAATGGCACTAACGTTCCTAGAGGAACTTCGCCGTCTCAACGTAGTATTACTTGCGTCATTTTTATTAGTACTTAGTTGAGATTTCTATGCCAAATAACACGCCTTGAATGCATTCTGAGTGGCAAGCTCTAGAATACGCGTGATCACAGTGCAAGTCGGAGGAGATTTATTTGACGAAAAATTCCCCCGACCAGAACGGGAATCGAACCCGAACACCCGGCATGTTAGTTATGACGCTAACCACTCGGCCACGGGAGCACACATATTGCACATATAAATTGTAACTAATTAGTTTAAACTCATCAATTTAATTGTTGATTACCAGAATTGATGTCTTTTGTCTTCTATCCTCCGGTATCAAGCGATAAAGCTTCTTGACGCTGTTAACTTACTCACATGCTCATTTCTTTTTCGGATGGATTGAAGCTGAGTGTTGATTGAAGGGTAAATGTCGGATTTGGTGAAAAGCTGCACTTTTCTAAATCCTCCATCGAAACACATCTTGTAACAAAACTTAAAACATACTCGCATAAACTGTATCAGCTTTACATCGGATGATTCTGGACGGGATTTTCTTATGTTTTCAATTGTATTTTGGATTGGAAAAAAATGGTACTGTCCATAATTGCTACAATCGGGTTCTCAACTATGTTAGCATGTTCAACGCATGTTACAAAGTCGGAAAATATGTAGAACTTTACTTCCTGATGCTTTCTCATGCTCCGCTCAACGGCAGCATTTTGGATAAAATAATTGGAAACAGATTCTCGCATACTTTTATGGATGAACGCCAATCGGTTGTGAAAAAAGGCGATTAAAATTTGCTGTTTCCACAACAAATTGGCGTTGGTAAAATAGCTTAAATAAAACGGCATTTTTTCAAAAATCAAGTCGATGGCGATGTTTTTCCATCAAGTGTACACAATTTGAACAGATCACATTTTCGTAATGTACGCGTAAGCTGATTATACATGCAATTTTACGAAAAGTCTCGTACTGAAAATTCTTCCCTCTGGCGCTTGCGTCACTTTGCAAGATTACGGCAGTGTAACAGTCCGGACCATCCAAATTGAACTTTTTTCGCCGGAAAATACAACATTTCTCCATTCTAGTTTCCATTCCATGTATTGCCGGGCAAACATTAGATGGTTCTGCTTATGGGTGGCGGTCAGTTTCAGCTTCCCTTGAAGTTTCTTCCACATTATGTTTGGTGACTCGTTCAAGATGCGCGCAATGTGCCTCTTCGTTACTGGAACAACCGATTCTGCCTTAATGTATGAGCAGGACATCGTTTCCTTGTTGCTTCGTGTCTTATTCGACCTTCAAGATGCAAAGTAACTTTGGTGTTCCCATTTGTTGGTCGTTATATCCCTTATTCCTGACACTATTTAAAGACATTCCGTACCACTTTCTCAGATAGATCAATTTTTGTTACGATAGAGCGATTAGAAAAGTTTTGTTCACTGAATATCTTTATTATTTTCCGGCCCTCTTCCGCCAATAGAATACCTTTCGCCATTCCTTCAAAGTCTACGTAAATAATTAATCTGACCAACTTCTTACGTTGCACGTCTAATATGTATCTTGTAAATTGAACATTCCCAAGTATTTTTTCAAAAAACACAGATAAAGGCTTGGTGATTATGCGAAAACTCGATGTTTATGATCTGCAGCTAAACGTATGTCTCGGGAAAATACGACGTTTGAATGTTTATATCCACCGATGCCGCCTTGTGTGTGTGTGATTGTGACGCGCGTCCTTTCAATAAAAGTGACGATAAAAAGAACATTCCTAGTTGTTTTGTAAGTGTTTCAAGTTTTTTTCAAGTGCGGCTAAACGGATGTCTATCACTGTAATACATAGTTGAGATTTCTATGCTTCTATGCCAAATAACACGTCTTGAATGCATTCTGAGTGGCAAGCTCTAGAGAATACGCGTGACAACAGTCTAAGTCGGAGGAAATTCCTTTGACGAAAAATCCCCCGACCAGAACGGGAATCGAACCCGAACCCCCGACATGTTAGGTGTGGCGCTAACCACTCGGTCACATGACTTACAAATACTGCTCTCATAAAAAGCATCAAACCTCAATAATTTCTGGCGAGTCCAGCTCGCTATTGTAAGTGTGTTCAGGAATGAGCTGGACTCGTCATTTCCGTTCAAGGAGTTAATTACAATACACATAGAAAGAATCACAATAAAATTCAAGAAAACATGATCTGTAAAACCCCAAAGTAGAGCATGAGCGTGCGTTCAGAAAGTTTAAACTCAGGGATCTGACCGGTTCAAAGAACTATTTGTACACCGAATTGAAAATCTTAGAATATGATAAACATATGATAACTGGCTGACCCGGTAAACTTCATCCCGTTCAAAATTTATTTTTTGTTATCACATTCACGTTTTTACTAAGCGCACGTTCATAGGTCCAATCGCAGAACTGTTCATTGATTGATTTTCTAATCAACTCTTTAAAATTACCTTTTACTATAAAATTCCTAGTATTTCTACCAAAACTCGTCATTATAATATCAGATTATTTTCAGACATAATTCTCGTTCAAGATTTTTCAACCACTTGCAAATAACATGTTTCTCCGTTACATGGAATAAATGATTAATACAGAAAATATGACCGAATAGCGACACCCCCCCAAATCGGACTATTCCTTTCTCGAGTTTCGCTCTTATCAACACATTCGGTGATTTATATACATAGAAGATGATATAGGAGTGCGGTTTGTCACATTAAAAAAAAACAATTGTCATGTTTGGTTGGAATATGTTTGGTTGAAAGATGTGTATTATTTTTACGGGACCCCCTCTCCATTTCAGAGGAGAGAGTGGTGTCATACCATACCAACATTGCTCATATTCAAAAACCTTCACATGCCAAATTTGGCTCCATTTGATTGAGGAGACGGAGAAGTGTCGATTCACCATAGAAACATTTCGTGCCCCCTAAAACCTCCATATGCCTAATTTGGTTTTACTTGCTTGATTAATTCTCGAGTAATGCAGATATGTGTGTTTCATTTGTATGGCAGCCCCACCCCCTTAGAGAGGGGGAGAGGGGTCTCTAACTATCATAACAACCTTTCTTGACCCCAAAAACCCCTACATATCAATTTTCATGTCGATCGGTTCAGTAGTTTCCCAGTCCATAATAATCAGACAGACAGAAAGACAGACAGACATCACCCAATTTTGATATATATAGATATGCATAGTCATTTTTTTCGAAATTTTCTAATCATCTCAAATATTTTTCAAAGTATTCTATCATTGTAATTTGGGTGAAGAAAAACCCACAAAATAAATGGACGACGCAGATCTGATCAGCCGTTCTCCTGTGATGATATTTTACACGTATGTGGGAAAACCCCTCTTTTATATATAAAGAAGATGCATAGCCAATTTTTTCGAATTTTTCTAATCATCTCAAATATTTTTCAAAGTACTCTCATTCTAATTTGGGTGAAGACAAACTCAAAAAGACGGGTGGGTAATGTCGGGGACATAACCGGAGTGACGTAGGACTATACAAAGGGGACAGCTTTTGTTAAATATATATTTTAAATATATTGTTTTATTTTCTTCTCCTACGTGAATACCTACCTATCTACCTGAAAAATGGATTAGTTTACTGTTTACTCTTTATGAATATGTTGATGGTTCTGAAAAGAACCTTTGGTGTTGTGTTTTTGTTATCACTCGATATTCCCATCTTGTTCGGTTAAACCTTCCTGTTTAGCTATTGCGTTTGCCACTCGCCACAGCTTTCACAGTTGTAAAATTTCTTCCCATCCAGCTTGTGACATATTGTTCAGTAAATTACATTTAATGCGACGTGCCGGAGAAACACTTTGCCACTCACTGAAACTAATTGTTGCCTTGATGAGCGCCGAACTGAAGCTGCTCTGTTCTTGATGCGGGTTTTCTGATTGTCGTGAGCAGCTTTGCAAGCCAACTCGAGCACTCCGACGGCCGAAACTCTATAATCGCTGTTAGGTATACTGGCGCTCCGGCACCAATCCGTTCGGCCTAGTTACCCTTACGGAGCAATCAGTGAATGCGACCAACAGGGAACTGGAGACCTGCACGGTTCGAGTGAGACTTTGCCTTTCCCTTAACTTGTCCTCCTTTGTTACGTCCACGATGCCGATGCCGTACAACCACACGGGTTTACGGTTTGAAAGAAAATAAGATATTTTTTTGGGGTCCGCGTGTTTTATACTCTAGCGGTACACACTCACAGGATAGAGACAAATCGGCAGACTCAGCCAGAGGGGCGAGTCCAACGAGACGAACGAATGAGCGTTAAAAGGGAGCGATGGCAAAAAAATACATTGATTACGATTTGTTCGCTCGTTGGATTCACATGCAGGCTAAAAAGGGTCCTTTTCAGGATCACAAAATTATCTTCAATCTAAAGAGTTTATTGTTTTGTTATCACTCGATATCCCCATCTTGTTCGGCTAAACCTTTTTTGTTTAGCGATTGCATTTGCCACTCGCCACAGCTTTCACAGTTGGAAAATTTCTTCCCATCCAGATTGTGACATATTTTACAGTAAATTACATTCAATGCGACGTGCCGAAGCACCACTCAGTGTCGCATTGGAAGCGATTTTAACCTGTAATTGAACATTTGCGCTGACAGTGGTACAGTGTCGACTTTCAATGTGGGGTCATAATTTGGATCTCTATGTTTACAAAAATGTCCAACTAAATAAGTCGCATTACATGTCCGTCCAATTAGCTAAATGTCGAGCTAATTGTAAATTACTGTACTTTCAATCTGGAAACAATTTTAGAATTGGTGAAAATTGAATAATCTGGAAAGTCCCCAACTATCAATAAGCTCAGAACAACTGCCAAATTCACATACTCATCAGATCCTGGCAAACAAATTATGAAAAAATCAATTTGTGTTTTATTATTATTTTGGATAATGTTTTAGAAAGCATTCAACTATATTTCCTAAACTCTTTTTTGGAAGGTTTAATGGCCCTGAAAAGCGCCTTGTTTTATGGAATGGTTCCAATTTAGAAAACTTTGTACTCGTGGTTTTGAAAAAAACCATTTCGAACGCCCTCGATGCCGCCTTGTTCTGGATTTGCCACCAAAGCAGTTTGTATAAAGAACAAACTTTTTTCTTCTGCTACCTGATGCCGTTTTGCGATTGCGTTTGCCACTCGCAACTCGCTGCAACTGCCTGTTGTCTTGATGTCCACCGAACCGAATGTGTTCTGTTCCGAATGCGGGTTTTCTTATCGTCGCGAGCAGCTTTGCCAGCTAACTCGATCACTTCGGCGGCCGAAACTAATAACGCCGGCTAGGTGGACTGGTGCACTGGTACTAACGCGCTCGGCCTAGCTACCCTTGCGGGGAACTCCAGATCAACACGGTTCGAGCGGGATTTTGCCTTTCCCTTCACTTTTCCTCCTTTACCATGTCCAGACATGGCTGCTTGGGTTAGTTTGTTGATGTGTTGTGATGCGAACCGATGTGGAGTACGGTTTGAATGAGAATGATCGTTACGGAAGGAAGGAAGGTATTGTATTATAGAGACTTTAAACTTTTGCAGTTCATTCGTCTCTAGCCTTGAGAAAGGCCCTTTGAAAACTCTACTCTACTTTACTCCAGCGCTACCACCTCCGCCCTCTTGCCTTGAGAAAGGCACTCGATCCCTCGCCGTCCAGCCCGTCCAGCAACGATGTTGTCCAGTCGGTGTCCACACAAAGAATGACGGCTGAAAAAAAGATCGTTACGGCAGCGGAGCGGGGATTTTTAAGCTGAGTGGCTGGCTCGAGAATTACGAATGTGTGAGACTGCGACCAATGTTTCGTTCATTTTTTTCTTTTTCCTTTCCAATCGTGCTTCATTCTATCTCGCTGCTGCTCTGGTTGCCCGTTTTGGTCGGTACGATTTGAGGAGCACAAAATGGACCAATCTAAAATGGGCACATAGTGCATTTTGACAATGCTTGATATTTCACAATTATTCAATTATTTATCTCAAGAAAAATGAAATGTTATTCGTTATGATAGATGCGTAGATATATTTCCTATCAATTGATGCATAAACCTTTGCGATCTATTGAGAAATGCTCGAGTTATAAGCGTTCCAAATCTTGCATTTTTTCCTACTTGTTCAGTGCCTAGATTTCCATTTCACCCCCTATATCTTCCGGTTAGACGTAGTCCTACGTCAAAAATATATTGACCATGCTGATCTGATCAGCCGTGATGATATTTTACACGTATGTGGGAAAATCCTTCTTTAATACATATAAAGATACACAGCTACCACATGATAAACACGCAGCTTCCTGTAACTTTTTTTGCATTGTTTATACGCTAGAGAAGGCATCGCTGCGGAGCTCACCGGTTAACAGTCAGGATTTCCGATACAGAAAAACTACAGGAGGAGTGGAAGCAAGATGTATTTTGCATACCTATAAAAAGCCTTGTGAGAACTACCGTGCAATCGAAATTCTGAAATCATGTGTCTACAAAGTTTCATTCTGAATCTGAATTCTCCGGTTGTAGAACGCACGTTATCAGGCCGGTTTCATGACGGTCGCTCGCCAATGGTGCCGAGTTTTACCCTATGGCAGATAAACCCAAATTGTTTTCAGTATCTTATGCACCATCTTCAAATATGCGTTTTACTATCGGTTGTTGAAAGATAATTAGAGCTCAGTTGTACTTGTTCTATTGATTAGCCTCTTTGATTTATGGAACCGAAATGCAGCATCGAATGGTATCGCATTCCACAATGGCGACAAGAAAGCAGAACATTCTTAACGTGGATTAAAATAAATTGAAGTGCAGTCACAGTGACAATCGCTCGACAACAGCTATGGAGAAATTTGCTATTGGTCAATGATTCTCTATAACTGTCGTCGGTCGATGGTATCATAAGCGGCTTTAAAGTCGGCGAAGATGTGGTACTTAGAGACTTGATACTCGCGCACTTTTGGTGGATCTACCTCAGGGTGAAAGTTTGGTCTGTTTTCGAGCAACCGGGCATAAATCCGGCCTGATATTATATATAATTACTATTGGTGACAGTGCTTGGAAATATCTGTATCACATCAATCTTTTCAGCTGAATTTCCGGCCACATTCGATCATTATACCATTGCATTCGGGATACCGAAAATGAACCAACGCCAAACCTCACGATCACAGCAAGCCACTCACAGTTGATTCATCCATTTTTTTTTCATTCTGTTTTTCGTTCCGTTCTGCGTTCACGGAATGTGAGCAAAACAAAATATCCCTAGTTTTGTCATTCATTGACATTAACATACTAGTTCATTCACTATCAGCATCGTTCTCGGACACTGGCGAAACGGAGAAATTCGTTGAGGAAGATAAGAAAGTACAGAATGCTCATAATAGTGACAATAAATTAAATTGTTCAAGCATGCAAGGTTTCCGTCTCAGTTAAATTGCTTTCATTTTACATAGTGAATATGCAGTTCCAAATCCACTTGTCAGAAATGCTTCAAAAGAAGAATTCCGATGTAAAAAATACCGTCTTGACTCAAATTTCAAACATTTAATTTTTTTTTAATTATGAACACACGAACATAAAATGGTGGTGTCCAAGACACGACCGCAATGGGAATATTTCGAGCTTCCTTTTGCAAACGGATCAAACTATGCTATAGGATTAGCGGATGAAATTGCCAACATCTAGCTTTGGCTGACATAGTTTGCATTCGCTGCTTGGATCAATTCTGCAGAATGCCCCCTCGCCGTCCAAGCCTAAGCAATCCTTAGCTGTGAGTGTGCATGCAGATCTTGCTCTTTTGTTGGCATTTCCGCTTGCGCCACCGATTTGCGTTGCCCTCTCGGAGTAACTTCAAAAACAACTGAATAAGCAAGGCACTGACTTAATGAGAAAATCACACACATATCGGGATATTGAAAATGAACAGTCAGAACATTCCTGACAATTCAATGGCAATGAATGAATGTGAATGAATTCTCATGACTCGAGCTTTAAGGAAAGCTCAGAGAGCACAGAATGAATATGAATGAACACAGTTGTAAATTTGTTTGCCGTCGAATGAATGACAGTAGCATCGACAAGCAAAATAAACGCGTTACACTGATAAAAATATATTTTCAATGTTGCTTAACAGGCTCAATATTTCCAAGCTCTGATTGGTGATAGACAGTGAAAGAAGACCTGGGATGAAATTTTGTAGGCACCATTTAGGATCCTGATCGCACGGTAGTTCTCACAATCCAGCTTATCACCTTTTTTATAGATGGGGGAGATTACTCCTTCCCTCCACTTCTTCTGTAGCTGTTCTGCGTCCCAGATCCTGACTATCAAGCGGTGTATACACTATATAAAGGGTGTGTCACATCAAATTGCATCACGGAAAAAACGCTGTAGAAATTTAATTTTTAGGAATTATATCTTCAGCTTTCGCTTATAATCAGATAAGAGTGTATAGATCACGTTGGCCATGCTTCACTGTCAATTTTTCGTAAATTTGGAAAAGTCGTCGAACGAAAAAGAGCGTCGTGAATTAATCCTGTGCACTCATTTCGAGAATCCGGAGTTGTCACATCAGGACATCGGTAAGATGCTGGGAATCGTCCAATCCACGGTCAGCAGAGTACTAAAACGATACTTCGAGAACCTAACCATCGACCGGAAGGTGAAGAACGGCAAAAATGGATGCTCCGTCAGTGAAAAAGATCACAAGCGCGTAGTTAAGCAGTTTAGACGTGATCCGAGAAGTTCGGTCCGGGATGTCGCCAATAAGCTGAATTTGTCAAGTTCATTCGTCCAGCGGACCAAGCAGCGGGAGGGCCTGCGTACATACAAGGTTCAGAAGGCTCCTAACCGCGACGAAAGGCAAAACATGGTGGGGAAGACGCGAGCCCGGAATGCTGACGAAGCCGCATTGCCTGGTAATGGACGACGAAACCTACGTCAAAGCGGACTTTCGTCAGCTGCCGGGCCTGTTGTTCTTCTCCGCAGAGGACAAATTCAGCGTTCCGGAGGAGATTCGCAAGCAGAAACTATCCAAGTTTGCCAAAAAGTACATGGTGTGGCAAGCGATCTGCTCTTGCGAAAAGCGGAGCGCCCCCTTCGTGATGACCGGCACGGTAAACGGGCAGGTTTACCTTAAGGAGTGCCTACAGAAGCGCTTACTACCACTATTGAAGCAGCACGAGGGCCCGACCATCTTCTGGCCGGATCTCGCTTCGTGCCACTATTCAAAGGACGTGTTGAAGTGGTACGAAGCCAACGGGGTCACCTTCGTGCCAAAGGAAATGAACCCGCCCAACGCGCCGGAGCTTCGCCCAATAGAGAAATATTGGGCGATTATGAAGCAGGCCCTCCGGAAGAACCCAAAAGTTGTCAAATCGGAGGCGGACTTCAAGAGAAAATGGATTTCTGTTCAAAAAAAACTACAACCTGACTTTGTACAGAACCTTATGGACGGGGTAAAGAGGAAGGTGCGAGCATACGGGCTTGGGCTTGAAGTATGAATAAAAAGAAAATGCCAAAAGTTGTTTAATAGTTTTTATTTTACTGTCTAAAATTTTCAAAAGGATCGGTCTACTGGGCGAATTTCTACAGCGTTTTTTCCGTGATGCAATTTGATGTGACACACCCTTTAATAGGGAATTCTTTTTTGAAACTGGGTTAGTTCCACACTGACTCTGTAATAAAAAAAACCTTTTCGGTTTCACGAATAAGGCGGCTTGGTGTGCGTTATATAGGGCCCTATTATAGAAATCGAGGCGATAAGAATTTTGCTCGTTAGCTCTGTTTTACTATTATAGAAATCGAGCAATTCGATAGCACCGAGCGAGTGATAGCTACCGATGCAGGTGTCAGAACTTTTCGAGTTGTTTGGTTCGCTTGTTGCATATCTTCAGAGAATTATTTTGTTTTGGTTTGCGTCCCTGATATTTCCCTTTGGGAAACATTTCAGAAACGCTTAGATATATGCAATGTTCAACACATGTTCGTTTTTTTTTTTTGTACTAAATTTATTTTCAAATGGCTCAGCAACATTAAGTAACAATGAGCCGAGTTAATGAATAGGGAAAAGCCTATTTGAGTAGAACAATTCCAATGTTCTTTCTCAAAAAGGCATAAAAACCCTATTATCTTTTCGTAAAATGTTACAATATGGATAATGACAAAATTCACAATAAAATAATATTATAGGCTTCTTGTTTAAGCTTCATGTTACAGAGATGTCCATCTCCTAGGAACTTGCTATCTCCTTGGGACTGAGGAAGGGATGAAAATCTGCTCACTTTTCGAATTCTGAAGAAGAAAGTTGCAATAGAGAAAAGGAAACGCTAATAATAAAAATCAAAACAATAAAGGAAAACTAAACATATATATATATATATATATATATATATATATATATATATATATATATATATATATATATATATATATATATATATATATATATATATATATATATATATTTGAAAGTGTATGGATTTGAGAAAATCATAAATTAAAGAAATATTATCAATATTACGAGTAGCCAGAACGTCGCGAATCGGAAAATTAAGTGGCATTCCCTTATTGCGAAAATTTTCTATTAAAGATAACCTGTCATTTTGAAACTCAGAACAAAACTACACAATATGATCAATATCCTGATATCCTATACCACACACGCATAGGTTACTATCACTGATGTTAATTCGAAAAAGATGTGCATTCGAAGAATAATGGTTAGACATGAGTCTGCACACTACCCGTATAAAATCACGAGAAAAATTATACCCTTTAAACCATGGTTTGAGAGAAACCCTAGGAATGATAGAATATAGCCATCGGCTTTTATCACTACTATTCCAACTTGACTGCCAAGATACAAGTGCCCGTTCACGAGGAAAATGAAGATATTCATCGAAAGTAATAGGCCTATAGAATAAGTCTCCTTCCATAGCGCCCTTCTTAGCAAGAAAGTCTGCTTTCTCATTTCCTGGTATCGAACAATGAGACGGAATCCATACAAAAGTGATATTAAATGAACTAGTTATCAGAGCACTTAAAAGTTGATGGATTTCAGATAAGAAATACGACGCATATCTAGTTCTCACTGAACGGAGTATCTCTAAAGAGCTGAGACTATCAGAAAAAATAAAAACAGGAAGTGGGTTATATCTATGGTATAACCGCAAGGGTGACGTAGGACTATCGTTGATTTAGAGATCATTTGTATGAAGTTGAATCTGAATTCATTCTGAATGAATGAATATTTGGAGAACTTCGAAAACGAGAGCGTTACGTTGGAGGCACAAGGTTTTATGCATCCAATATTGGATACGGAAATATCCTACTGATGGGGAAGAATAATCTTCTGAAGCTATCCTGTTAATTGCTATTGATTGAAAAACCACAAAACCAAATGTATTTGGTCACAGTGTTACATGGATAGAAAACATTCAATTAAACTCTTTCACATGAATATATTTTGAAAATTCCCAAAGGAACTGGCAGATTATTTTCAGTAACGATTAGATATTTCCACATTTTCCTCGATACTGGAAGCCCACCATTGGTTAATGCCAACTCGATAACCACCTGTTAATAGCACTTGATTGAAACATATTTGGTCACAGTGTTACATGGATAGAAAACATTCAATTAAACTCTTTCACATGAATATATTTTGAAAATTCCCAAAGGAACTGGCAGATTATTTTCAGTAACGATTAGATATTTCCACATTTTCCTCGATACTGGAAGCCCACCAGTGGTTAATGCCAACTCGATAACCACCTGTTAATAGCACTTGGTTGAAACATATTTGGTCACAGTGTATCATGGATAGAAAACATTCAATTAAACTCTTTCACATGAATATATTTTGAAAATTCCCAAAGGAACTGGCAGATTATTTTCAGTAACGATTAGATATTTCCACATTTTCCTCGATACTGGAAGCCCACCATTGGTTAATGCCAACTCGATAACCACCTGTTAATAGCACTTGATTGAAACATATTTGGTCACAGTGTTACATGGATAGAAAACATTCAATTAAACTCTTTCACATGAATATATTTTGAAAATTCCCAAAGGAACTGGCAGATTATTTTCAGTAACGATTAGATATTTCCACATTTTCCTCGATACTGGAAGCCCACCAGTGGTTAATGCCAACTCGATAACCACCTGTTAATAGCACTTGATTGAAACATATTTGGTCACAGTGTTACATGGATAGAAAACATTCAATTAAACTCTTTCACATGAATATATTTTGAAAATTCCCAGAGGAACTGGCAGATTATTTTCAGTAACGATTAGATATTTCCACATTTTCCTCGATACTGGAAGCCCACCAGTGGTTAATGCCAACTCGATAACCACCTGTTAATAGCACTTGGTTGAAACATATTTGGTCACAGTGTATCATGGATAGAAAACATTCAATTAAACTCTTTCACATGAATATATTTTGAAAATTCCCAGAGGAACTGGCAGATTATTTTCAGTAACGATTAGATATTTCCACATTTTCCTCGATACTGGAAGCCCACCAGTGGTTAATGCCAACTCGATAACCACCTGTTAATAGCACTTGATTGAAACATATTTGGTCACAGTGTTACATGGATAGAAAACATTCAATTAAACTCTTTCACATGAATATATTTTGAAAATTCCCAAAGGAACTGGCAGATTATTTTCAGTAACGATTAGATATTTCCACATTTTCCTCGATACTGGAAGCCCACCAGTGGTTAATGCCAACTCGATAACCACCTGTTAATAGCACTTGATTGAAACATATTTGGTCACAGTGTTACATGGATAGAAAACATTCAATTAAACTCTTTCACATGAATATATTTTGAAAATTCCCAAAGGAACTGGCAGATTATTTTCAGTAACGATTAGATATTTCCACATTTTCCTCGATACTGGAAGCCCACCAGTGGTTAATGCCAACTCGATAACCACCTGTTAATAGCACTTGATTGAAACATATTTGGTCACAGTGTTACATGGATAGAAAACATTCAATTAAACTCTTTCACATGAATATATTTTGAAAATTCCCAGAGGAACTGGCAGATTATTTTCAGTAACGATTAGTTATTTCCACATTTTCCTCGATACTGGAAGCCCACCAGTGGTTAATGCCAACTCGATAACCACCTGTTAATAGCACTTGATTGAAACATATTTGGTCACAGTGTTACATGGATAGAAAACATTCAATTAAACTCTTTCACATGAATATATTTTGAAAATTCCCAAAGGAACTGGCAGATTATTTTCCAGCAATGATTAGATCTTTCCGGAACTTTCTCGATGCTGAATGGCATCCTAACGGAAAGAGTTCTACGCGTGTATGTGTCGATCCTTCGCCGTCCACCTCCTCCAGCACGTTAGGCAACGATGTTGTCTTGTCGATGTCCTCACGAAAAATGAATGTGTCTCACCACCAGAATATCGCTTAAGTATGCTTTTTGTGTGTGATTGAATCGAGAGAAGGTGTGGTTTACGATGGCAATTTGGAAGGCAAACTAGAGGGGAATGAACTCTCTGAGCTCGGAACTTTCGGCGACTGAGCAATAATCGATTGCGGGCGCATACAATATTGGATACGGAAATATCCTACTGATGGGGAAGAATAATCTTCTGAAGCTATCCTGTTAATTGCGATTGATTGAAAAACCACAAAACCAAATGTATTTGGTCACAGTGTTACATGGATAGAAAACATTCAATTAAACTCTTTCACATGAATATATTTTGAAAATTCCCAAAGGAACTGGCAGATTATTTTCAGTAACGATTAGATATTTCCACATTTTCCTCGATACTGGAAGCCCACCATTGGTTAATGCCAACTCGATAACCACCTGTTAATAGCACTTGATTGAAACATATTTGGTCACAGTGTTACATGGATAGAAAACATTCAATTAAACTCTTTCTCATGAATATATTTTGAAAATTCCCAGAGGAACTGGCAGATTATTTTCAGTAACGATTAGTTATTTCCACATTTTCCTCGATACTGGAAGCCCACCAGTGGTTAATGCCAACTCGATAACCACCTGTTAATAGCCGCACGTGTATGTGTGTGTAGCGATGTCTTCCCAGGGAACCGTTTGTGGTGTCACTCTCCTCCTGATAGATTCCCTTCTGGCCTAAGGTGCACAAACAGGCTCTTGGTGACACCGTTCATCCGCGATTTCATGATAAATAAAGAGCTTCACCGCAACAGCGACAACATGCTCCAATCGCTGTTCAATTAGAACTGAGTGGATTTCCGAGCGCCCCTCGCTTATATACCGATTGGTGATTTCAATAGCCTGTTTTGAAAGCAATTTTAAGACTATTGAAACAAGTTTTTGGATAAAAAAGTAACAAGTATATAACGCGTAGACATTTTATCTTTCGAATGAAGTGTTTATCATACCATTTCGTTCAGTTGTTTAGGAGCTATTAACGCTCAAAATCTCGGTCTCCGGCGTAACGCTTTCGTTTTTGAAACTTTGATTTTACACCCCGGTATAGAAATGAAAGACGTAGTCCTACGTCAAAAAGTGATCTGGGGTCAAGGTCTGAATATGGAGTAAGGCCATGTATATTGCAGCCAATTCTGCAACAAACACCGAACAAGGTAAACTAAGCCTACGGAAAGTGAAGAAGTTGATATTGAATATACCAAAGCCTGTGGATCCATTAAGACAAGATCCATCAGTAAAAAGACGGGTGGGTAATGTCAGGGACATAACCGGAGTGACGTAGGACTATACAAAGGGGACAGCTTTTATTAAATATATATTTTAAATATATTGTTTTATTTTCTTCTCCTACGTGAATACCTACCTATCTACCTGAAAAATGGATTAGTTTACTGTTTACTCTTTATGAATATGTTGAGGGTTGAAAAGAACCTTTGGTGTTGTGTTTTTGTTATCACTCGATATTCCCATCTTGTTCGGTTAAACCTTCCTGTTTAGCTATTACGTTTGCCACTCGCCACAGCTTTCACAGTTGGAAAATTTCTTCCTATCCAGCTTGTGACATATTGTTCAGTAAATTACATTTAATGCGACGTGCCGGAGAAGCAGTTTGCCACTCACTGAAACTAATTGTTGCCTTGATGAGCGCCGAACCGAAGCTGCTCTGTTCTTGATGCGGGTTTTCTGATTGTCGTGAGCAGCTTTGCAAGCCAACTCGAGCACTCCGACGGCCGAAACTCTATAATCGCTGTTAGGTATACTGGTGCTCCGGCACCAATCCGTTCGGCCTAGTTACCCTTGCGGAGCAATCAGTGAATGCGACCAACAGAGAACTGGAGACCTGCACGGTTCGAGTGAGACTTTGCCTTTTCCTTAACTTGTCCTCCTTTGTTACGTCCACGGTGCCGATGCCGTACAACCACACGGGTTTACGGTTTGAAAGAAAATAAGATATTTTTTTGGGGTCCGCGTGTTTTATACTCTAGCGGTACACACTCACAGGATAGAGACAAATCGGCAGACTCAGCCAGAGGGGCGAGTCCAACGAGACGAACGAATGAGCGTTAAAAGGGAGCGATGGCAAAAAAAATACATTCATTACGATTTGTTCGCTCGTTGGATTCACATGCAGGCTGAAAGGACCCTTTTCAGGATCACAAAATTATCTTCAATCTAAAGAGTTTATTGTTTTGTTGTCACTCGATATCCCCATCTTGTTCGGCTAAACCTTTCTGTTTAGCGATTGCATTTGCCACTCGCCTCATCTTTCACAGTTGGAAAATTTCTTCCCATCCAGCTTGTGACATATTTTACAGTAAATTACATTCAATGCAACGTACCGAAGCGCCACTCAGTGTCGCATTGGAGGCGATTTGAACCTGTAATTGAACATTTGCGATGACAGTGGTACAGTGTCGACTTTCAATGTGCGGTCATAATTTGGATCTCTATGTTTACAAAAATGTACAACTAAATAAGTCGCATTACATGTCCGTCCAATTAGCTAAATGTCGAACTAATTGTAAATTACTGTACTTTCAATCTGGAAACAATTTAAGAGTTGGTGAAAATTAAATAATCTTGAAAGTCCCCAACTATCAATAAGCTCAGAACTACTGCCAAATTCACATACTCATCAGATCCTGGCAAACAAATTATGAAAACATCAATTTGTGTTTTATTATTATTTTGGATAATGTTTTAGAACGCATTGAACTTTATTTCCTAAACTCTTTTTTTGGAAGGTTTAATGGCCCTGAAAAGCGCCTTGTTTTATGGAATGGTTCCACTTTAGAAAACTTAGTACTCGTGGTTTTGAAAAAAAAACCATTTCGAACGCCCTCGATGCCGCCTTGTTCTGGATTTGCCACCAAAGCAGATTGTAAAAAGAACAAACTTTTTTCTTCTGCTACCTGCTGCCGTTTTGCGATTGCGTTTGCCACTCGCCACTCGCTGCAACTGCCTGTTGTTGTCTTGATGTGTTCTGTTCTGAATGCGGTTTTTCTTATCGTCGCGAGCAGCTTTACCAGCCAACTCGATCACTTCGGCGGCCGAAACTATATAACGGCGGCGACTGGTGCACTGGTACTAACGCGCTCGGCCTAGCTACCCTTGCGGGGAACTCCATATCAACACGGTTCGAGCGGGACTTTGCCTTTCCCTTCACTTTTCCTCCTTTACCATGTCCAGACATGGGTGCTTGGGTTGGTTTGTTGATGTGTTGTGATGCGAACCGATGTGGTGTACGGTTTGAATGAGAATGATCGTTACGGCAGCGGAGCGGGGATTTTTAAGCTGACTGGCTGCCTCGAGAATTACGCATGTGTGAGACTGCGACCAATGTTTCGTTCATTTTTTTCTTTTTCCTTTCCAATCGTGCTTCATTCTATTTCGCTGCTGCTCTGGTTGCCCGTTTTGGTCGGTACGATTTGAGGAGCACAAAATGGACCAATCAAAAATGGGCACATAGTGAATTTTGAGAATGCTTGATATTTCACAATTATTCAATTATTTATCTCAAGAAAAATGAAATGTTATTCGTTATGATAGATGCGTAGATATATTTCCTATCAATTGATGCAAAAACCTTTGCGATCTATTGAGAAATGCTCGAGTTATAAGCGTTCCAAATCTTGCATTTTTTCGTACTTGTTCAGTGCCTAGATTTCCATTTCACCCCCTATATCTTCCGGTTAGACGTAGTCCTACGTCAAAAAAGATTTGGTTGGGTCAATTATACCTTGACAGGAATATCGCAGGTATAACTAAATGGCGGAGATCATCTGAAATATTATGCACATAATCCTTCATTGACAGGTCAATAGTAATAGAGGAATTGAACAAAATTGAAGGAATGATCTGGAAACCAGATAAAGTAGATGGACTTTCCAAAGTCATAAATTCATGATATAGAGACATTCGCCTAGATCGAAAGCCTGAGTTCAACATTTTTTCAAAGTTTGCTATCACCTTCGGATTAAGTGTTTCACACCGTATTAAAAAACGGAATGATAACTCGAAAAAACGTACGGAAAGAGGAAGTATGCCAGCTAGAATTTCTAGGCTCATTGTATGTGTTGACTGCATACAACCTAGAGCAATACGCAAACAGCGATATTGAATCCTTTCCAGATGCAAAATATGGGAACAGGCAGCGGACCTGAAGCAAAAACTACCATACTCCATAACAGATAAAATGGTTGTTTTATACAACCTAATCAAATCCTCAGGATGAGCTCCCCACCAAGTTCCTGTTATGGATCGAAGAAAATTTATTCTTTTCTGACATTTTTGTTTCAAGTAGCCTATGTGTTTACCCCATGTTCCTTTGGAGTCAAACACAACACCTAAATACTTGAATTACATCGAGCGACGAATAGGTCTATCCAAAAGTTTAAGCTGTATTTGTGCAGTATTATGTTTTCTTGAGAATAGAACCATCTCTGTCTTCTCAGTAGAAAATTCAATACCCAATCTACAGGCCCAATCAACCAAATTGTTAAGAGAATCTTGCAAAGGATTATGAAGATCGGTGCTGTCTTTGCCCATTACCGATACTACACAATCATCTGCAAACTGTCTCAAAGTACAATTTCCCGATAAACAAACATCAATATCATTTACATAGAAGTTGTAAAGAATTGGACTAAGACATGAGCCTTGAGGAAGACCCATGTAGCTAATGCGTAAAACTGACGAAGAACCATGAGAAAAACTCATATGTTTTTCACGCATTAGGTTAAACAGAAAACTATTTAATTTCTGGGAAACCCCATTTCGACGAAGTTTTTGAAAAAGAACTTCAATGGAAACAGAATCAAACGCACCTTTGATATCTAGGAACACTGATGCCATTTGTTGCTTACTACACAAGGCAAAGTCAACCTCTGATGAAAGAAGCGCAAGACAATCATTGGTTCCTTTGCCTCTACGAAACCCGAACTTCGAAGGCGAGAGAAGATTATTAGATTCAACCCAGCTGTCTAAACGATGGAGAATCATTTTTTCTAGTAATTTGCGAATGCAAGATAGCATTGCAATTGGTCTATAAGAATTATAATCAGACGCAGGTTTACCAGGTTTCAGAATAGCTATAACTTTAATTTGTCGCCACTCATGCGGAACAATATTCTGCTCAAGGAAAGCATTGAACAGTTTCAACAAACGTCTCTTCGCATTATCAGGTAGATTTTTCAACAAATTAAATTTGATCCTATCTGACCCTGGAGCCGTGTTGTTGCAAGAAAGAAGAGCAAGAGAAAAATCAGTCATACTGAACGGAGGCTCAACATCATCAGATGTCTCTAAGAAGGGAGAAGGTGCGGGGGCTGAGTCTGGACATATCTTCTTGGCAAAGTCAAAAATCCACCATTCTGAATATTCAATTTCTTCATTTGAATGAGATGAATTTCTCATTTGTCTGGCAACTCTCCAAAGAGTGCTCAAGGAAGTCTCTCGTGAAAGCCCATTTACAAAATGACGCCAATAGCCTCTCTTTTTAGCTTTAATGAAGCTTTTGAATTTACGCTCCAGATAAATGTAGTTATCATAACGTTCACGGGTGCCCAATTTTCGCCAATCCTTGAACGCATTCGATTTATCTTTATAGAGATTTGTACATTCTTGGTCCCACCATAGATTAGGAGGACGTCTACGAAACGAATTACCAGGAAAGCGCTTCGTCTGAACATCAATAGCACTGTCAAGAATTAAACCAGTTAGAAAATTATATTCTTCCAGCGGGGGTAACTCATGAACTAATGCCACCGATTCTGAAATAATTGAAGAAAATCTCTTCCAATCAATGTTTCTAGATAAATCATGCTGAATATTTGTTGTTTCAGACGATTTTGAATTATTTGAAATGGAAATAGTGATTGGCAAATGATCACTTCCATGTGGATCTTGGATGACATTCCAATAACAATCTAAAGAAAAAGAGGAAGAACACAGGGACAAATCTAAGCAACTAGTGCGGCCTGAAGATGGAGCAATTCTTGTTACATCACCTGTATTCAAAATTGCCATGTTGTAGTCCTCACAAAGATCATAAATCAAATTGGCCCTTCGATCATCAAAAGACTCACCCCATCCAATTCCATGAGAGTTGAAATCTCCCAAAATAGGATTAGGTTGCGGTAAAAGTTCAACAATACTCACAAGATTTCTATAATTAAGCATAGTTCTTGGTGGAATATAAATAGAAGCAATGCATAAATCTTTACCCTTGATACGTGCCTGACACGCAAGAATTTCAATTCCTGTGACTAAAGGCAGGGGAATCCTGTAAAATGAGTAGCATTTTCTAATACCTATGAGAACTCCTCCATAGGAATCATCGCGGTCTAAACGGATAATATTGAAATCATGGATGTTTAACACATTGTCCGAACGAAGCCATGTCTCAGAAAGAGCAAATGCATCACAATTCAAAAAATGGAGCATTTGCTTGAAAGAATCAAGTTTAGGAAGAATACTTCTACAATTCCACTGCAAAATAGAGGATTTTCCTGACTCATCCAATAAATTAGACATCGAAATTAATGAACGACAGGAGGGGTCATTTTGAAGTCATTTGTTTAGCTATCTGGCTGATAGAAGGAAGCCAAGCAAAAATTAAACCTTTCATTGAATCTGATATTCCGAAAAAATCAAGAATCCATTGAACAATTGATGAAAAGGATATACCTCCTGAAAAAGATGAGGATTCAGGAACCGATTGAGAAGTAAATTGAGAATGGCTTGACAATTCGGGGAAATGAACGTCATAATTTGAAGATCTCCAACCAGGAGGATTATTCTTGGGTGGAGCAGAATAATTAGAAGATTCTGGATTATTAGAGATCAATCCTCTTTTTTTAGATGGCTTAGATGAAGAAGCAATTTTTCTCTTCCTGACTCTTCCTGTGATTACTGGATCAAATTGAGAATCCGAATCATCATCCTCTGATAAAACAGAGAAAGGATTTTCTGATGCCTCGGGTACCTGAGGTGAAGCTGCCTTGAGCATATCAGCGAAGGATCGATTAGAACGATCCTTAAGTGATTGCTTGAGTTTCATCGAACGTAATTTGTATTTCGGACAATCCTTAATTGTATGAGGAACATCTCCACAAAAAATACATTTATCAGCATCTTTGTTACAAGTGACTTCGTCATGGCCGTCACCACATTTTGAGCATTTCGTTTTATTACAACAGTAGGTTTTAGTGTGACCTAACTGATTGCAATTTAAGCAAGTCATTATTTTAGGAATATATAACCGAACTGGAAGACGAAGTTTGTCAATAAGCACATAATTTGGAAGTGCTGTGCCTTCGAAGGAAATTCTAAAAGAGCCAGAAGGATAATACTTTTTTTCTGTACCCTCAGATTTCAAAGAGTTCAGAGATCTCACCTCCAAAACTTTAGCATGTGGAATATTTGCATTGTGGAAGATACCCTTAGCTTTTAAAAAATCTTGAAGTTGAAGAGATTTTTCAGTAACTACACCATCGATTTCAACAATGTGAGCCGGAATATAAACTCTATATTCATTAGTGAACAAAGAGTTTTTCACTATCGCGTTAGCGTCTTTGTAATTTGAGAGCACAACACGAAGTTTATCTTTATTGACTTTCGTCATTTCTAAGACACCTGAGTAGTTAGACGTCAGGTCTTTGCAAATTTGAGATACTCTTAGAGGTTTCCCTTTCGGACGGAAAAATACCACCCAACGGTTTTTCGATGATGCCGGGGCGTTCTGGTATTGTCTAATACGTGGAAGTTGAGCAGAATTAGGCAGAGATTGTGTCGAAGAGTGAGGAACAGAGTCACTATTTGGTACAGACGAAGAGTTTGACAGCGATTGTTTTTTTTTTTCCTGAAGAAACCGTAAAATCATCTGGAGGAGGGTCTAAGACCCTCATTTCAGCATCGGAGGGTTCATTACCCTCCATTGAAAAAAAAAAAAAAAGAGTCGAAAGAGTCGTAAAAATGAGAGAGAAGATTCTTTAGAACACGTAAATATTAAATGATAAAATTAAAAAAAAAAATTAATAAAATGAAATATGTGTATGTATATGTATATGTATACGTATGCGTGAAAGAAAAATAAAACGAAAACTTATCTTAAATGTATCTAGATGAATGATAGAGAACTTCTAAAATCCTTGAAGCGGGTCCAATGGCAACTTCACACTCCAAAAAAACACTTGAAAAATAATTCCGACTTCAAGAAAATTCCTTTCTTCTCAGTATATCGTCCCGGCTTCTTTCGAAATACCGTCAAAAATAATCTTGAATATAACTGAAAATCACAGAAAAAAAAGGAACGGAAAATACGTTTTTATTCGTGATGATTTGAAATATACGTCACCTTATTCCTAAGGCTTGCTGCTATGAGTTCGTTTGTTTTGATCAGTATTTGTTTTACGGTGCTGCCAGAATAGTCTATACAAGATAAGTGTACAATCCAGCATTATTTATATAAATCATGTTACAATTTACAATACAGAACATACTTCCAGTGTATATTTCAGTGGCTGAAAATGAATGGACAGACAAATCACCAGCAGTTTGAACGACTCGTTGAACCAATAAACGCAAATGTAAACATTGCTCGAGGTTTTTGTGGAGGCAGTTCAAATAGAATCCCGGTTAAGGAAAAGTGGGAGAACTTCAGTGAGGAGCTTAATGCACTGAGACCATCAATGCGTCTAGGTTCAGAATGGCAGAATGTAAGCGTTTCTTCTACGATACATATAATTTCGTAAGTAAATTCTATCATATTCTTTGAATTACTATCAACCGAATTTCCTACCTAAAAATTGCTTATTCCTGCTAGCGTACATTATTACGTGTTACTTTTGTCAGAAATTTTCTTTTTTATTGCTATACTATACCACACTTTCTATACCATATGCTAAAGCTGAAATGTCTTGCAAAACAATAATGATTTTTTTTTAAATAACAGGTTTGGATTGACATGATGTGAAGGGTAAAGGAAACACAGGGCCACAGGTGAGTTAGCACCAAACCACCAGCCACAACATCCAATTCAGGATAAATTCATCAACGCACCTAGTACCAACGAATCAATGCCAGCCAAAACATTTGCAATCGGTTCCAGAGATACCTGCCGGTACCGAGGAAGACAAAAACAAAACATCACTGGCCGAATGCTGGCCAACGTCGGCGTCCACAGCCGATCATTTTGGACATTGTGCGGCTGACAGAGAGTTTCTCATCAGAAAACATGAGCTCCTGACCTGCGTGCCGCGAAAGTATCCGTTTGGCTCTGTCCAGCCTCTTCTCCGTTGTAGGCTTCGTTACCCCGTGAACCTTGCGTTTCTTGTACGGCTTGTATAAGGTTCTTCGTCATGATGGTGTGAACAGTCCCGATCGACACATCCAGGTCCGCTGCGGTCTTCCGAATCGAACGGTTCATTTTTCGAAGAACCCGCACCCTCGCCACCTTGAGGGCTGCTGCCAAACCCGTCTTCGGTACCGACGGATGGTGGTATAGATGAAGTTCCGCTTCACTCCGTGGGCCGAATATATCGCGTATCGCAAACAACTTTATTACGACGTCGCGGTACTCCTTCATTGTGCGCGGTAAACAAACAGCAAATGACAGTAAGGCGGCTCGCACACCGCAGCAATAAGCAACTAGCAAACTGCAGTACACAATATGCAACAGGAAACATATTTTGTTGTTCTTCGCATACCAGAGCAATAAAAACCCCTGACATTATGCAAACAATCGCCTTAATGTACGAAACTTGTCAAAATATGAGCGATAAGTTGCTATTCAACCGACACGCCGTGTTGCTAGCGACATGTGTTGCTCTGTAAAGGCGACAGCGATATCGTATTGCGTCGGTGTGCGAGATCAACAAAGATTAAATGGAAAAATCCATTGGTGATAATATTGCTTATTGCATGTTGACAGTTGCTAGTTGCTCATTGCTCCGGTGTGCGAGCCGCCTAAGTCGACACCGTGCGAGTTGGTTAGCTTATACACGCCGTGACGGCATTGAGCTTCTTATTACGGAATAGGGGAGTAGGCATGACAATATGGGTTTGCAGAACAAATGAACACGCTATTAAAATAGAAATTATGAATGAAAATTATTTTTCTCAAATCAAACTAGTACTCTATGTAAATGAAAACCACTTTTGCTTGCAAGTAGTGAAAAAATATCATACAAAAATTGTGTCTGAAGATTATTTTATATTATAATGGTAAGTTTTGGTGAGAATATCTGAAACTTCATAGAAAATAGTTTAAATTGGGGTCAAAACAACGTACTTCTAGTAGATAAATAGCGGCAAGACAAATTTTTCATAGAAATTTCAACAATTAAAAACTACCTTAGGGTCGACTAATTTGAAAGAGAATAGTTAGCCTCATACAAACTAATGTCGTATCCAGATTTCGACACCATTCCGCCGTCAACGCGAATATGAGGTTAAAGCTGACACCAATACCAATACACGGAATGCACATGGTGCGCACCTACACAACGATGGCAAGTTGTATTCGAACTTATTGAACACCCTGCAAATATCAAAGAATTTCGGCCTAATATATAAATGAAAATCTTTGTATGTGGAACTATAATCAGACTATGGTTACAGGAGAGACAACATGTATATAATACATCATTAACAACAAATAAAATGTATTCTACAAATATCGCACCAGTATCCAGTTCAAATCAGACTTCCTCCGTTCGTTATGTCGGATTGTTGTTGCTGTTTCTGTGGTTGACCTTTCGGCGACACGCTGAAAGCTCCCATATCGCCAGCGGCGCAGGTAATTGTGGGAATATTGCATCCTTGGACAGAGAAGCCTTTATATTCGGCCATAATTGGCTTGATTGGTGACTCAAGCAACAGTGCTCGGGGTGAATCCTCATCTAGAATATTGCCAGCGGGCGTTGGGTTGACGCTGGTGCTCTGAAGCGGAAGCGAAGATAGTTTTTCCTCACGATTCTTGGTAATCAACGGGTCGAATTCTTCCAAGTCATACATGCTCACGGGAGGCGCCGATACGGATGCTCTAGCATCCAATTCTTCCGCAACACTATTGTCGCCACTGTGATCGGAGAAATCGAAATCGTAATTGATGTTTCGGATTCCTTTGATAAAATTGCTGGCAAGCTCATCTGGAGTGGCGATGTCGTCCAAAGACTGTGTATCGAAAACCTTGTTATAATCGAACACCGGTGAAGATGATAACAAATCCGCAGAGTTACTGGCACTCATTCCAAGGTATGGTGATGGAACTAGGAGTGGATCCTTTTCACACTCAACCGACACAAGGGGTGCCACCAGACTGTCGGATAAATTCTTGACCAGATCGTCGATGTTGGTCTGTTGCGGCATTTGGCTTGTTTCACCCGATGATTTCGGTTTCTCGTCTGAACCATTCTCCTCTCCAACTTTGATGGCGGTTACGAGATTTGATTTAAAATGTCCCCCTTCGGAAGTCTGCTGGTCACTGACCGGATTGAACAGTTGTGCGTTGCGTTTTTCCAATCGACGTGGCGTGCGGATTGGCTTCAAAACTAGTGGAGTGCGTTCGAGAACTTCGGCGACCTTGCGGCTGATCTCCTCCTGTGAATAAAGACATGATTAGATAAAATTGAAGAAAAAAAAAATATAGGAGGTTGTGTCCAAGATTCGACCGCATTGTTGACGTGGAACTACGCTGTCATTTTATATAAGTCGCTTGTTTAGAACTTCGGATATTATTTTATAATGCTGTGAAATTTTAGAAATAACTGTTCAGTATAATGGTTTGAACGCCCTGAAATGTTCTTTTTATTGTAGAATCAGTTGACGATAATTGATTGATGATTCATTCTTGCCTTCGCAGAACAATACACTAGCTGATCGCATGTCGCACTTTATTTCATGTCAATGCATTGAAAATTTACCTCGAATGCTATTCCGGTGGCCTTTTCGCAATTGACATATACTCGGCTACAGTCGATTATATACTTGAGGCACAAGCACCATTAGGCATCGTTCGCGCAACGTAAACCAAGCGCCAAACAAGCGTTCGCCATAGCATGCATATAGAGTGCCACTGAATGTATGGGAAAAAGTCGACCCTAAATTTTCAAAAAGTTACCCTATACAAAATGTTCACCACCTCGAAAAACCCTATGCCCTATACCTTAAACCCTACGACCCTATGCCAAATATCAGCTCGATCGGACTTAAGGGAGAGTGGCGCAAAGCGGTCAAAGTTTGAGTTTTTTGAAAATCGAAAAATGACCCAAGGGGGGAGCATGCATATAGAGTGCCACTGAATGTATGGGAAAATATCGACCCTAAATTTTCAAAAAGTTACCCTATACAAAATGTTCACTGCCTCGAAAAACCACCCATGCAATTTTAAGACATTTGGCATCAACATTTTTTTTCGAAAACCCCGATATCCTTTACTTTTTTAATTACAATATTTTCGCTTTACAATGCCAACAAAACAAAGTCCGGAAATCGGTTGGCAGTCACAATTATAGACTCTATTTTGAAAGCAAAGAACCATGTATTGGCTTAAGGAGGTTGATGGATGAAATTGACGGTGAATTTGAAGGCAAAGTTATGTATAAACAAACTATGTATAAACATAATCATATTCTTTTTATGGTTATTTTGTTGTATTGACACGACTTTAACAACCCATAAATAAGAAAAATAAAAAATTAATAAACCTGTATTTTATTTTTTTCCCTTAATTTTTCGATACAGATTTTTTCAGAAAATTTTACAGAATAAAATGTGGCAACCCTGCTCATAACATTCCAGCACGATAATCAAGATGCTTGGTGTTTCCCAATTATTGTTTTTTTTGAGCACAACCTTAACGCCTGCTTCGCCATAGCGTCAGTTTAATGCATTGATGCAATGTCAACGAAGTCTTTTACCCATTAACGACCAAGCTGTAAAAATATTTTTTTTTACGATTGTCGTTGGTGTCACTTCGATTATTGACCAAAAGAAACCCCAATTTTCTAGAATTATTTTTTTCTCATCTTACATACCCGCACTTTTTTCTTCGCAAGTACAATCACACTGCGAAATAAAAGTCACTGCAAATGACAAATATATGGTACTCATAAATGCAACAATTGTACATTACTGGACGAACACGCACAGCAGGATGGAGATCCCTAAGTATAAACATAAATTAATTCACCTAAGGTGAGATGTGACATTTCTTATAACATGTAATTTTAACTTATTATCGGCTTATTAAGTTTTTTTCTTTCAGACGAAAGCTATTGCTGTTATTTTTATTGTTGGCCGTGGAGAAATGTCAACGTTTACGAATTATTTCTCCCCCAATTATCCATTTCCCGAGAAAACGAACATTTTCCAAAACCTGCAAAGTACAAAAATGCTGCGAAAAACCAATGGCATAGAGGGTGGGGAGGTTATTATTCTGTTCGGCGGAAGAATATTCACACCAGCAATCTCATTAAAATCCTCGATACGCATACTGATTATTTTCTCCTGCTCCTCCACACACGAAATTCTACGGGCCGGTTGTTACAGACAAAAAATCATACCGATTTTCAATAATATTTGCTAAATTAATCGATATTTGCAAACAATCACAATTGAAAATGCAAAAGTGAATGAAAAAATTTCCAAAATAAACAAACCAAAATGCGCAGCGAAGGTTAGATGTGTTGGTGTTGATTGAGCAGGAAAAAATGTTCGTTATGGCCAATGTTCACACATTTTTGTATTTTATTGAGTTTTTTAATTGAAATTGAAAACACCTCCCAAACATACTTGCTTTAAATCGAATTTATTGCCCAATAAAGTTATACAAAACTGAATGAAATTGACGGTAAGTGGTAGCTAATAAATTAAGCTATCTTTTGGTGCAAAAACATTACCATATGGTTGCTTTTCAAAAACATGGAAAATTAACAAAGTAGCTGTTCAATTTTTCGAACGCTTGGCCTAAAATTGGTTAAGATGACGGAAAATAATCAGTGTTAACTGCTTGGAAAAAGACTGAATATTTGCCTCAGCAGAGATTCATTACTTCATCATTACGGCTGCATAATTTGCACCACCAAATAATCGTCAATCATAGCATAAAAAAATTAGGAAATTGTTGCATCGTGACAAATGCACACGGAAGCAGATACAAATGGGGTTTCAGCGTAGCGAAGATGTACTATTCCTACGTACGGGTTATGTACGCACACAAATATCCATGTATCGATGGCTTGAACCAACTAAATATACACACACGTATCTCCGTTTTGCGCTCTTCTCAACAGAAGCCCTTTCTATTAATATGCCGGTCTAGATTAGCTTAACTGTCATCTTTGGTGAAGAGAGTTTTGCTACCATCATGCGAAACCAAATCACAGACAAAATTCCAGAAAATTTATTTTCTTGGTGAGCCGACGATAGCCTAGCTTGATGATTCCCCACACAATTGTCTAACACAGAACCTTAATGCAATTCGCGTTGACGGCGGAATGGTGTCAACATCTGGATACGACATTAGTTTGTATGAGGCCAGCTATTCTCTATCAGATTAGTCGGACCTAAGGCAGCTTCAAGTTGCTTAAATTCGTATGATTTTTTTTTCTTGGCGTTATTTGCCTACTAGAAGTACGTTGTTCTGACCCCAATCTAAACTATTTTCTATGAATTTTTAGATATTCTCACCAAAACTTACCATTATAATATAAAATTATCTTTAAGCGGCCCATAGACGTTCAATATTATTGCTCAATGTTTTGGTTTGTGCAAAATAATCGTTCGTCTATGGGCAATATTGGAAGATTGTGAAATATATTGTGTTATTTTCAAAATTTTGAAAATATATTGGGCAAACGGGATAAAATTGTGTCGTCTGTTGGCAATATTGTTCAATATCCTGTCAGTTGGATACTAGCGGTCTTTTGAACTAAACATCTCATGCGCGCGTTATTATCATGAGCACGCTTAGTGCATTTATATACTGGCACACAGTAAGTAATAGCGCCATACATGTCCGAGTCGCAAATGCAATTTGCAACAAACTCTCAAACTGGTGTAAATCAAGGCGCTTAGTATACATCTGGTAGTATACTAAGCGCCTTGAGTCAAGATTGCCAAACCAATCCGCAGCCATCTTAAAATTACACAGAAGTAAATCAATATGACTGTGCACAGTTTGTGAACTATATTGATACTGTATTACATGTTCATTACATTCATTAAGTTTTACGCTGCAAGTGTTTCGTCTTTCCTATCTGCGTTGACGGCATTTACTTCGTGTTGCACCATTTGAAAAGGAATGTTATAATGGATTTTGGGAATGAAATGAACACATTTATAAAATGAAAATTTACTTTTTCGTGCCGAATATGTATTCTATGTAATAGAGTAATACGTTTTCTCGCGACTTGTGAAATAATATAAAACTAAAATTGTGTCTGACAATAATGTTCTATTATAATGGTGATTTTTTGAGAATGTTATGAAATACAAGTCGGACTCGATTATCCGGAATGTTGATTTTTTTTCACTCCGGATAATCACCGTGCCACTTTGATTTATGACCGTGCCACTTTGACAACCGTGCCACTTTGATTTATGATCTGTGTGACAACTTCAAATTGACAGTTTTGAATACTGGGGAAGCAACCAGAATAGCCAACCCTCCTGCACGGGCAAGCATGCTAGACATATCTCTATGCTCTTCTTCGTTATCCCTGGATTGCATGTGGAAGGTAATCCAAGATCCCCACGGTAGTGATCACCTACCAATAATTTTATCGATCGCTAATGAATCAAGCTTTCGTGAGTCAGTCAATATTTCGTATGACCTCACGAAGAATATTGACTGGAGAACATTTGCGGAAATAATATCTGAAGCAATTGTTTCAATGCATGAACTTCCTCCACTCGAAGAGTATAACTTTATATCGAGTTTGATTTACGAAAGCGCACTTCAAGCTCAAAAGAAACGTGTGCTGGCTACCTCTCTCCGACGTCGTCCTCCATCACTTTGGTGGGACAAGGAATGTTCAAAGGTCTACCTTGAAAAATCATCCGCTTTCAAAAAATTCAGGAAAACTGGATTAGTGGAATGGTTTCTAGAGTACCAAGCTCTAGAAGCCAAACTAAAAGGTTTGATTAAAGCAAAAAAGCGTGGATATTGGCGGAAGTTCGTCAATGGTTTGTCAAGGGAGACCGCTATGAGCACTCTTTGGAATACGGCTAGGAAAATGCGTGGCTGGAACCATACAAACGAAAGTGAGGAATACTCTGACCGTTGGATTTTTAACTTTGCAAAGAAGGTTTGCCCCGACACTGTTCCTGCACAATACGTCGTATGCGACATTCCACTTCAAAGCGATTATGGGAATTTTTCGATGGTGGAATTCTCAATTGCCCTTCTCTCATGTAACAATTCAGCTCCGGGGTCGGACAAGATTAAATTCAACTTGTTGAAGAATCTTCCCGACTTGGCAAAACAGCGTGTGCTGAACTTGTTCAACAAGTTTCTGGAGCTGAATATTGTCCCGCATGACTGGAGACAAGTGAGAGTGATAGCCATACGGAAACCCAACAAGCCGGCTTGCGATCACAACTCGTATAGGCCGATTGCAATATTATCCTGTATTCGTAAATTGTTAGAGAAAATGATTCTACTTCGTTTGGACAAGTGGGTCGAAACGAACAATTTGCTGTCAAATACGCAGTTTGGCTTCCGCCGAGGTAAAGGGACAAATGATTGTCTTGCGCTGCTATCTTCTGAAATCCAAATCGCATTTGCTCGCAAAGAACAAATGGCTTCCGTTTTTCTCGATATCAAAGGGGCATTTGATTCAGTTTCCATGGAAATTCTCTCAGAGAAGCTTCATAATCGTGGACTTTCACCAATTCTCAATAATTTCCTGTACAATTTACTGTCAGAAAAGAACATGATTTTCTCTCATGGCAACTCGAAATCTTCTCGTTACAGTTTTATGGGCCTACCACAAGGCTCCTGCCTAAGCCCCCTCTTGTACAGTTTTTACGTCAATAATATGGATGATTGTCTAACTAGAGACTGCACGCTGAGACAACTTGCAGACGATGGAGTTATTTCCATCACGGGTACTAATCCCGTCGTTCTGCAAAAGTCGTTGCAAGATACCCTGAACAATCTGTTCACGTGGGCCCTCAAGCTGGGTATCGAATTCTCTACGGAGAAAACTGAAATGGTCGTTTTTTCTAGGAAGCACGAACCCGCCCAATTCCAGCTTCACCTATCCGGCAAAACGATCCAACACTCTATGTTTTTCAAATACCTGGGTGTATATTTTGATTCTAAGTGTACCTGGGGGAGACACATTGCGTATTTGAAACAGAAATTCCAGCAAAGAATCAACTTTCTCCAAACAATTACCGGAACATGGTGGGGTGCCCATCCAGGAGACCTCATTCAGTTGTACAAAACAACGATATTATCAGTATTAGAATATGGCAGTTTTTGCTTCCGATCAGCTGCCAGGATTCATATATTTTTTTTTTTTTATCCAAAATATATATTTTTATTAAGGCTCATATGGCGTCAGCTCAACGGGGCCGGGAGTTCAATATTTCGACAATGTTTGCTTACAACTATGTTAGTAATATGTAACCGATTACTCGCGATTGGCTCGATGTTAGTATTACAAGTGTTCTCATAATTGGTATGTTGCAGTCTTCGATGCTCTGTACGTGTGCCCGACACGGGATACCTGCTATTGGGATGCAGCTGACCATTAATCAGCAACGCCCCCCTAGTCTGTACCCCATATCTAGCGTGGTGCGTCTTTCTCGACTCGAGGAATCCAGGATAGAATGGTCACTAGCCGGCGCAATCATCAGCTCGTGTAGAGTTGTTATGAGCGGTACAACCTTTGGCTCTTGTTGAATGATCAGTGGACTGCACAACCTTTGGCCCGTGCATCTGTAAAGAGTGTGTGTATGTATTGCCGCGACTAAGTAAAAGTTTATCGATCGGATAGGAGGGATATGAAACGGGGACACAACGAAGGAAACATCATTAAACGTTGACATCGGCGTTTCTGAGGAACAGGTATAGATGAAGCAGAAGATCAGGATCACGGCTACCTAAGATATCCCGGACGGGGATATCCGATTGTCTGCCTTGTGCTCTCAGTGCTCTAGAGAGCTGAGAGCGAGCAGCATGGAACCGGATACACGACCAGACAACATGCTCGATGTCGTGGTAGCCATCGCCACAATCACAAAGATTGTTTGCTGCGAGCCCAATGCGATAGAGATGCGCGTTTAGGTTGTAGTGATTGGACATAAGCCGAGATATCACGCGAATGAAATCACGACCTACATTCAATCCCTTGAACCATGCACTCGTCGAGACCTTAGGGATAATCGTGTGTAACCAACGACCGAACTCATCACCACTCCACATGCGCTGTCAACTTACGAGCGTATACTGACGAGGAATGTGGAAAAATTCATTATAAGCAATTTGCCTTTCAAAAAGTGTGCCTTCTAAAGCGCCCACCTTAGCTAGCGAGTCCGCTTTCTCATTCCCCGGAATCGAGCAATGAGAGGGAACCCATGCTAAGGTAATCTTGAATAATTTTTCGACCAAAACACTCAATAGTTGTCTTATTCTTGTTAGGAAATAAGATGAGCGTTTATCAACTTTCATTGAGCGGATTGCCTCTATTGAGCTGAGACTGTCTGAAAAAATAAAATAGTGGTCGATGGGCAATGTTTCAATGATCCCTAATGCGTAATATATCGCACCCAGTTCAGCGACATACACGGAACAAGGATATTTGAGTTTGAAAGAGGCACTGGAATTTTCATTGAAGATGCCGAAGCCAGTGGACCCGTTTATGAATGAACCGTCTGTAAAGAACATTTTATCAGATCTAACTTTCCCATATTCTGCCGAAAATATCGGCGGAATAGAATCGGAGCGTAGGTGATCTGGGATTCCATGGATTTTTTGTCGCATGGACAGATCGAAAATGACAGAGGAATTGCAGAAGTATGGGAAGCAAACTTGGTTGGAGATGCCTGGTGAAGGGTGCACGTCGTGTGTAAGGTATACTCGTGTGTGTAAGGTATACTCGCGCACGGCGTGTTTTTTTTATTGTTGCTATCGTGTATTTTGAAGAATTATTGGCATTTATTTAAAATTAAAAAAAGATAAAATTAAGTTAAACATATTTTTTCTTCAACCTTCAGTTTTAATATTCATTTTGTTCAGCCTCTTCAAATCAATTGATTTTCGATCTGTGAGACCGTTTGCTCGAGTATAACAGGGTTCATTAATGGAAAAACATAGGTCATACTAATGAATATTCAACGAATACTGTCGAATGAATATTATTCTATAAAATAAAAATTATCGGTTACTAAATAAATGATAAGTAATACTTTATTTCCTGTAAAGACTCATCAATGAATATCGTTGATTTTTACGGATTTTTTTTTAAAGCAGTGTGATTTTTTATGAAGCATTTTTTTCCATAAAAATAAACCCAAAATGATTTATATTCCGCAATTACCCAAAAGTATATCTATGGAAATATTGACCCCTATTATGTAACTTGAATCGAATAGTCGATTCGATCCTTATAACTATCACACCGAGCAAATTTTTGTATAATGAAAATCAATAGAATCTTTTCGAATCGATTATTACTCATCATCAAAGACGACAGGATATTTTTTTATTCAAACAGAAATATATCTGTATTGAAAGGTCTTACAGGAACGCCTTAGAAACAAAATGAAAGCTAGTTGATAACATTAATTAGATTGCTGTTGGTCAGCAAAAAATTGTGTTAGTCCACAAAATCTTTAAAGAAGCAAAAAAAGACGGGTGGGTAATGTCGGGGACATAACCGGAGAGACGTAGGACTACACCAAGGGGTGTCCATTATTCGAATATCATGGAGCACAGATCCCAGAATGATCAACTTTTCATGTACAAAATTACAGAAAAAAAAATCAAAGGATAAAATAAAACCTCAGCACTCAGCAAACACTCAAACGTTTAGATTCAAATACGAAAAAATCAAAATTTGTCGTGCAAATGTTGCAGGGGTTATTGTTCAGCCGGCAACGAACACATACTTGATGGCAAGCATATCGTAATAGGAATCTACCGTCTGGTATCGTGATATAATTGGGCTTTGCACTCCTCATGAATAACTGTGTTCTACTAGTCAAGTCCTTCATTTGATACCCATATTGATGGGGCTTTGAAAAAATATGTAATCCACCATTTTGTAGCGGTCGCCATCTTGGATTTTCAATATCATGAAATATGCAGTTTTATAATGACTGCAGAGATAAAGGTGTGTTCCAAATTTTAGATCAACCGGTCAACAGGAAAGGGGTCAAATTTCAATTAATGTGATACAGCGCCATAGACAAACATGTTACATACAAACATACAAATATGTCACAGCTAAATAAAACCGTTTCAAAACTCCAGCATTCTATCAAATCGAGTGCGATTAGCCACTCAGTCACCCGGCGCGACGCTTCCACCGCTTTTAACACACTTCGATTGCTCTCCTGATCCACATCCCACTGAAACTCCTGTCTCTCACTCTTGCGGTATCGAACCGCATACATCCCCGGCAAATGCAGCAATCTCTTATGCTAAAAGTCAATTTCAAGATAGCGTCTTTCCTGCTTGGCGTCCGATAGAATGTGGCCCACCATCGCTCACTTTATATACCCTTAGAAAAATCCTCGGTCAAAAACTACTAAATACATTTGGTAATGCAAAATTAGTAGAATGTACAAATTTTTTGTACATATTGTCAACAAACCCGCATCCCTACCAGAGATGAGTATATTTTACTCGATAACATTAGTAAGCTTGGATATTGTCATATCTGAAAACTGGTGAGAAAAGCGCGTATTAACCATTTTCATTGTTCCCATAAGGCAATACGGAGGTATAATAAGGATATAATTCTGATACGTGCATTTTCGGCGAGAAAATGTAGCCGATATTGGGCTTCCGAATCATGGTTCTGCTTGACATATGTGTTTATTAGTACGGTCGAAAATGACTATAGATTGGTAGTATTTACCAAAAAATTCGTTATATTTTATTCCTCTCAGTGTAGCCATATAGTTAATGTTGTAGCGACCGCCTATATTTATTTATAATCTCTTTTTTGTTTCTCTCGTATACCTTGTCCATACGTTTCGCCCGTACCCGTGGTTGCTTGTAATGAATAGCTGTTCGCTGCGGGAGCGCAGACAAAATGTATGGGAAAGTAGGGAATTCTTTCTTCCAATTTTTCATCAATTTGAACTTTATATGAGCTGAAAAACCGTAATGTGTAGCATATAAACAATTTCTGACGATATTTCCTATCAATGTGTGTATTTGGAACCAAAATCCAATCATTAATTAAGGAGGTATTAGCGTTCAAAAACTGAACACTTTTTCACACTGAAATATTGAAATGGGCCCCTATATTGAAAGGTTAGACGTAGTCCTACGTCAAAAAAACCAAAGATCTCGAACGAAAGTTACGGATTGTTCATTCCGAAAGTAAGCAGAGTGTTCTGCGTTACGATTTACGATGAAGTGCTCCTCCAATTTACTCCAAGCTTTGAAAAATTGGCTGAGAAAAAACAGCTGAGCGTATCAAAATGAAACGTTCACGTGGGTTTTTAGAATACATTAGGCTAAAAATTTGCCTGCGAACATTCGAAAATATTTGCATAATTTTAGTTGATTTCGTGAAACACTACAAAACCTGTTTGTGGCATTTTTCTTAAATCAATGCGAAAAATTTCAATAAATTTTTTGACAAAGCAATGAATTTACCCTGTATAGGATTTATTGAAGTTTTTAAAAATGCCATTCGATTTGCGGTGCGATCATAATTTGATTTGCTATCGATTTGTTTGGCAAAAATTGTGTTTAGTAATCTTTGGCCATCTCTGTCACTATTTAGATTGTTGTTTAGAATAACTATTTAGAACACGCTATTTGGAATATTAGGGCACGAATATATTGAAACTACTGCGCTTTGGGTAGCAAGAGTCCCGCACGACTCTTGCTTTTCAACTTCAAGATTCAGACTCGGTTTCACTGTGGCTGTGACTGTCTCTTGTTGTCAATTTATTAACTCTTTTTTCATTCCTTAATACTAGTACTACAATTCAAAAATATATGGCAGAAGAAAATGGGAGTTGTCTTAGAAGCTTTTTATTTACTGTCCATCCAATCAGGAGAAATGAATGGTAAACAAAATATAGTTATACAATCAAACGCGCGAGTGGTACGCCATTTGCGAAATCATAAATAAATAAAAACGTGCTTGCAAAATGCGCTGAGCGTTCTATGAAGTTTGCTGCGCACGCGTAAATGAGTTGACCTAGTAATTAACTCCTACGCTTGTGAACACAAGTGTTCTAGTTAAACTTTCAATATTTGGGCGACACAGTAAACATGTATGTTACTGTCGCTTCGTCACTGATTATTTTTAATATGCCATTTGCGGAAGTATGAAATTATACAAATGGGTAAGCTAACGGGGTTTGAAGTATGTGAAGTTGAAATGGATAACTTATGCTGATTGAAAGATTTGAAGATTTGATCTTTGAGAGAAATTGGAAATTGAAAATAGTTTTAGTACATTGTGATAATCCACAAAAACTTCAATAGAAACAAAAAAATAATCGATTTTTATTTCTTCCCGATTTGTTGTCAACTTCACGTACACAAATAAAAATATGTGTATAAAATATTCTAACACTTGAAAGTTGAAGCTTTAATCCATCTATATGCCCTTTTTCCACGAAGATACATCATGTCAAAAATCACTTGATATTTTTTTACCTCGCACTCTGTTCCTCTAATTTTTGGTCGAGCGTATGATAGGATTTTTCTAATTTTAGAATTTTCTAGTTTCTCATTCATCACTGTTGTTCTATTCATGACTGTTGTTCTAGTATGACTGTATGTACAAAATTAATTCACATTACTCATCAAGGCTTTGGAATAAAACTAACAAAACTTCGTTAAAACTCGCATTCGCAGTCTTCAAAGGAGAAGTTTTCTTCAAAAATATAGTTTTTTTTTGGTTTTCGATACCTTATACCGGATGTTTCCAGAATTTTGAATTGATCATTTAACAAATGGTCTGCCATTGTTGAAATTGTTCCTAATGATAATTTGTTGATTTTTTTCAAGTTATGGTTGATGTATAAATATTGGGTTGAGGAAAAAGAAATGTCGTATATTGTCAATATATGGCAACACTTAAACATATCTTGTGTTGTACTTATCGCATCGGGTCATACTATATGGCTATTTAAAGACGACAATCTGTGCTACAAGTGTTTTTTTGACAGTGGTGTGATTGTCCTTTTCAGTCTCAAGTTATAGCGCGTCAAAGATGGAACCCACCAAGCAAGAAATTCGCCATATTTTACGTTTTACTACCTGCGAGGTAAAACTGCAACGAAGGCGGCCGAAAAAATTCATGTAGTTTATGGACCCGATACTGTAACAATTCGCACAGCACAGCGTTGGTTTGATCGATTTCGTTCTGGTGTAGTGGCTGTCGAAGATACACCCCGTACTGGTAGGCCAAACGTGGTGGAAACCGATAAAATCGTTGGAATCATCCATGTAGACCGGCATGTGAGCACTCGCTCGATTGGTCAGGAACTGCGTATAGACCATAAAACCGTTTGGAACCGTTTGGAACGAGTTGACGCAAAAAAATCTTTTAGACCGAATCAACGCCTGCGATGCACTGCTGAAACGGAACGAACTCGACCCATTTTTGAAGAAGATGGTGACTGGTGATGAAAAGTGGATCACGTACGACAACCTAAAGCGAAAAAAGTCGTGGTCGAAGCGCGGTGAGCCGGCCCAAACCATCGCCAAGCCCGGATTGACGACCAGGAAGGTTTTGCTGTGTGTTTGGTGGGATTGGAAGGGAATCATTCAATATGAGCTGCTCAACTATGGCCAGATCCGCTGAGACGAACCAGCCCAGGAGGCTGAAAGTCTCAAAAATAAAGAAAAAAAAAGTTAAATGGCCAGATCCTCAACTCGGTTCTGTACTGTGAGCAGCTTGACCGTTTGAAGCAGGCGATTGACCAGAAATGATCAATAGGAATGGTGTTGTTTTCCATCAGGACAACGCTCGGTCTCACACATCTTTGATGACCCGCCAGAAGCTACGGGAGCTCGGATGGGATGTCCTATTGCACCCACCGTATAGTCCGGACCTGGCTCCAAGTGATTATCATCTCTTCCGGTCCATGCAAAACGCTCTTGGTGATACTAAGTTGGCATCAAAAAAGGATTGCGAAAACTGACTGTCTGCGATTTTTCAAATAGGGAGGGGGGAGGGTGATGTTTATAAGGGGGGAATAATGAAGTTGGCTTCTAAATGGCAATAAGTTTACGAACAAAACGGCGCATATTTGACTTAAATTGGATAATTTTAAGTATGTTAAATAAAGCGTCAAATTTCCATCAGAAATACGACATTTCTTTTTCCCCAACCCTATATAAAATAACTAACAATCTGGAAGAAAATATTAAAATGGAAAATTTAATGAAGAAATATCTACTCTTACAACTATCATTTTTATTCAGTTCAGCATGAATACCTTACAAAATGATCGCAGCAAAATATGAAGGGATATCTAATTCATTACGTTTGGAGGTGACACTATCCTATACCAAATGGCGGGCGCCTAGGAATACCTACGCGGGAGATCGAGAGACCACGGACTACCGTTTGGCCATCCCTGGCCAAGACCAACTTCAATCAAAAGCTTATGCGTGACTTCTTGGATGCCAAGGAGAGTTCTATGATATGGTTAAGTGAATCAACATTAGGGATGTTATGTTTTGGGTGGCCGAGTCATGGGATCATTTCTTCCGTACTCGGTTTGTCTGAATTCTAGTCGCAGAAATTCCCTTGATCGTAGGACCAAAGTCGGTGCGTTTAAATTAAACTGTTCAAGAATGTGGGAGGAGTCCGTATGTCCCAGTAGTACTTTGGCGACAAATAAAGCTTTTGCCGAGCTACGTCCTTGATGCAGAGTTTCTATCCCAAGCAGACGGCAACGGTCTTTATACGGTGGTAGGTCAGCCGAGTTAATCCATGGTAGAAATTTCAATGCAAATTTAATGAATCGAGATTGAACAGCTTCAATTCTTTTTACCCACACGTGCACATATGGACTCCATACCACTGAAGCCGTCTCCAGGAGGACAGATCGAACAAGGGCGTAGTAAAGCGATCGGAGACAGTAAGGATCTCGAAAGTTGTTTGCAGCTCTCATTATGAAACCTAAGTTCCTGTTCGCCTTATTAATTATGTTAGAGTAATGATCTCTGAATGTGAGCTGTGAATCGAGATGAACTCCAAGGTCCTTTACAACGCTGGCTCTCTCGATCTGGCATCCACCAATGTCGTAAACCCAGTGAATTGGAGATATTTTTCGTGTGAAGGTGATGACAAAACATTTCTGGACGCTGATGGTCAGACGATTACAATAACACCAGCTTTCAAATTGATTAATAAGTCGCTGCAGTTCCTTACCATCATCAGTGGATCTAACTGTTAAGTAGAGCTTGAGATCATCCGCATACAGAATTCGACAACCTGGTGGGATGAGCAAGCACACATCATTGAAAAATATCGAAAACAATAACGGTCCCAGGTTGCTTCCTTGTGGAACTCCAGAATAATTCGTAAATGTATAGGACTGCGATGATCCGAGCTTCATGGTGAGTGGCCTGTTGACTAAGTAGGAACTCAGCCATCCACTGAAGTGTGAACAATGAACCTAATCGCTTCATCTTAGCAATCAGCAATTGATGATCCATACGGTCAAAGGCAGTCTTCAGGTCAGTGTAAACAGTGTCGATTTGTACACCATTCTCAATTGCTCTGACGCAATACGATGAAAAATCCACCAGATTCGTGTTAATCGACCTTCCTTTGAAGAAACCATATTGATCAGGCGAGATGTATGATTTGACGGCATTGAAAAGCACGCCACCAACAAGTATCTCGAATAGCTTAGACCCAGCGCATACTCTGCCACGTTATGCCACGATACGTAGACACGTCACGTTTATCACCTTTTTGATGGATAGGAAACATCACTGATGCTTTCCATTTCTCCGGAAACTTTCCCTCTGATAGTGACTTGTTGATGATGATGATTGACAACGGAGCAGCAATAGCCTCAGCACAATTTTTAAAAACGATCGGTGGAATTCCATCACGTCCAACGGCCGAAGAAGATTTCAATCTGCGAATCGCGTCAAGAACGCTTTGCTCTGTAAATGTGAAATTTCCCATCTCAATTACGGGTACATTCTCCAGTGCCAGGCCCATGGCTTGATCCGTGATGAAATTCGCTTTAAATACGCTGGAGAAATGCTTAGCGAACAGATCGCAAATTCCCATACGAGACTCAGCTACTCTACAATAATATTGATCGTCTAGGGGTCACCGTTAAAATACTGGGCAACCCACATTGCTCAATAATATTGAACGTCTATGGACCGCTTTAGACACAATTTCTGTACGATATTTTTTCACTACTTGCGAGCAAGTGATTTTCATTTACATAGAGTACTAATTTGATTTGGAAAAAAAAATTCATTCATAATTTTGATTTATTAAAGTGTGTTCATTTCTTCTGCAACCCATATTGTCATGCCTACTCCCCCATTCCGTAATACGAAGCTCAATGCCGTCAACGCGGATGTCAGTTTGATGCAAACGGTTGATGCGATTTCTATAAATCTCATCATATTTCTTCACATGAATATATCACTAGTCTAAACCCACCATTACGATTTCCCCTTCGTTACTCGTCTATAAATTGCTCGTTATTGACGGCACGGGTAGATAAGCTCGCAAATCAGCAGAGCACATGTATGAGAAAATGGAAACGCTTATAGTTATCATGAAATTTAAACATTTATACACCAGAGGATTGTAATGTGTAGCATATCAAACAAATCTCAGGGAATTTCCGATTCGTTTGGTATGTAAATCGCCAAAATCCGTTCGCGGCAAATATAGTTATTAACGTTAACTTTATTTCATGAAAACGTGATCTGTTTTCTGATTTGGCACCCTAATGTAAGGCGTAGTTCTACGTCAAAACCAAATACAGTAATCGTTCGCTAACTGGTCCTGGTTTAACTGGTCTGCTATTTAACTGGGCGAACGTTAACTGGTCCTTGGACCAGTTAAAAAGCACAATTTCGTAAACAATCGACGCCATATTCAAATGGAAGATTTGCTGTGAGGGGCATTCGAATGTAATTTTAAATGTTATGAAAGTTGACATTATTTTCGCACGACAAAAACATTGATTAAACTACAGAAAAACAATTTTCTCAAATCATATGTCATACCTGTTGTCGCACTCAATGCGAAACTTCCATTGGAATCCTTTTATTTATCCAATTACAGGAACTAAGCGAATCAAACAATTCATTGAAGTTTCCCTCGATTTTATTTGACGTTTAACATGCCGGACCAGTTAACACGCGAATGTCGATAAGTGGTCTTCTCTTTTCGCCCAGTTAGTGAATGTTTACTGTAGTATGTGAAATACTCACATTCATATCCGTAATATCACCGTTTAGCACCTCAATGTTTTTCAGAATTTCCTCATTTCGTGCGCCAAGATTCTTCATCGTTTTCATGTTCTCCGAAATCAGATGCAAACTCTCGCATGCCATCAGAGCGCTTTCCCATGCCGAAGGTCCCGTCTTTTCGCCATTCATCAAACCGTTGAATTCGTCCACCGACATCGACAACGACTCCGAGGTTAAATTTTCAATAAAGGATATGGCACAACACAGATTGGTGAAATAGTATCCACCCTCGCCGCTCATTAGCCGCGAGGCATTGCTAAACCGGGTAATGTAATTGATGTTGCTATGCAATCGAACGGGATTGGCTTTGAGCACAACGAAGATCAGTGCTGGTAGAAACTCATCGGCACTGGCCGGTCCCCCGACCGACTGTTTCAAAAGACTGAAAATATTTCGACAACACCGGATGATGCATTCTAGTTTCTCCTGCAAAAAAACGTTAAATGAAATGCTCGTTTTGAATTCCAACTCTGTGACACCATTATCTACCTGAGGCGACGGAAAAGAGTCCATCGAAACCAGTTCCGTGATGGCCGTATAAACCAGATCCCGTACCTCGGAGTTCACCTCGTCGATGCTACAAACCAAGTGTTTTGCATTAATCCAATTCAGCTGTCGGATGCGTTTCTGTATCTGTGAATCTTTCTCCTCATCCGTTGTTGACGGGGGTGAGAACAATCGACCGTGATTAATCGTCATAATGCATTTCTCGAAGAAATCCAACACCTGTTCCTTGGTCTCCTGAGACACATTAGCAAATTTGGTATTTTCAACGTTCATGTACTCCTGGAACTTGGTGTAACCATTGTGTACGATTTCCGAAATTTCTTCAATGCTGCAATCGTTATGCTTTTTGCGAATTTTTTGGTCCAAAATTTCAATGAAATATTTCAATTCTCGCTTCATCGAATCTTCAATCTTCAGTGCCTTCAGTGCTTCATGATATTCTTGCTCAAGTTTGTCCATGGGCTGCCGACGCTGATGCTGATGGTGCTGTCGGGACGATTTATCCGTCTCTTTCGAGGAAGCGGTCTTCTTCAACAAATCCATCAGATTGCGCTTCTTTTTCTTATCTTCATCTTTGGGAACCACCGGTGCCACCTTCAACGATTGGCCAGCTTTGGCATGAGCGGATTCCACCTGTTGTTGTGAATGGTGTCCAGAATGGAAAATATGTGGGTCATGTTTCCTCCCAGATGATGATTGGTTTCCATGTTTGACGTGGCGATATTCTAGAAAACGAAATCGCACCCATTGTTATGAAAATTATTCACTATCGGATGAACTTTGGGGTGATTGCTTACGCTTGATGTGTCGCTCCTTTATCGTGCGTTCGCGATAACATTTCGAACAGAGCCCATCCCACTGAGCATTTCCGTAGAATCCGCAGCCATTGAGACACTGGAGATCCTTCTGCTGGATACGGGGTGTTTTGATGGAGAACATATTTCTGCTCTACTCCTACAAATTCGGCTAACACGATCAGCTGAAGTTTTTCCTATACAGATAATTTACAATATCATCATCATAGTGTTCCAAGACAAATTTTTCAAACAATAAACATTAACTTCGAAAATCACTGACGGAGAAATCGATTACAGCGAAACACATACAGCTGTTATTGACAAAATGACAACATCAAAAATTATGAATAATGAAAACAAGAAAAAGTGCTGCCAGTTTATTCTGTTCCATAAAGAACAAAATTTGTTATTGGGAATGATATTAAGGCCCGAGGAAGGCAGCCCAATGTGCCGGTGAGAGACGTGTTGGCTCGGTTAGACCTTGATTACATGTCCCAAATATATGTATTCCTTAAAGCTATCGAACTTCGTGTGTGATTGTCCTTATACCCTTAGTTTTTCCTTTTCCTTTTCCTTTGTGAGAGATCGGATCCCTTCTTAAGAATAAGATGAAATGTAAATACATATTAGATATAAGATAGGTTTAAGAATTGAGTGTGATGAGTGTGATTGAGAGTGTGAGTGTGATCAATGTCAACATATCCTCATATCCCCTCCTTTTCCTGAAGAAAATATGTCACCCTTCTAAACTCGAGTTGACCGCGAGTAATCGGTTTCCTATATTATTAACATTAGAATTAAGGAAAAATGTATATATATACTAGTAACAATACAGTAAGGAGTTCGGCTCCTTTAAACCTATGTAACTGAGCCTGTAAAAATAAACGATTTAAATAAAAAAAAAAAAAAAAATGATATTAAGCATATTAAGCAGCACACTCTTTGTAATTAACTCTTCACACGTTTATGTCGTGTACAGTAATTTATATTTAATGCGACATTTATCTAATTGGACAGACCTGTAATGCTACACGTTTAATTGAACATTTTTACCTCTATTTGGAGATTTTTGTAAACATCGAGTTTGGGGCCCAAATTATGGCCCACATCAAAATTCGCCATCATACGTCGAAACTGTACCACTCTCATGTCCAATTACAGGTCAAAGTCGCCTCCAATGCGACACTGAGTGGTGCCTCGGCGTGTCGCATTAAATGTAAATTACTGTACATTCACCAAGTTCGACAAAATTGGTCACAAGTCAATTTCGTGGTCTCATTTCAGGATAAACTGTAACACATCCAAAGCAGGCCAATAAATTATTACTATCGTCGAGGTTAATTTTAGCGGCATTCAAACGGCAGAATTTTGGTATCACTAGCAAAAGCTCGCTTCCCGAAACTTCGCCATAGAAATTTGCCAGCTCTGAAATTATCGATCTTAAGGCGTACACTGTTTGACCGGAGGTCAGAAAAAAATTTGTCAAAATTTAGTACAAATTTCATGTTTGACAAAAATATTTTACAACCGTAATTATGGTTGTGGCCTATTTGTTTTTGTCAAAAATTTGACATAATTCTATTTGACCAAATACAGCTATTCGGAGGGAATGCCAAACACGGTTATCACATGGTACACTGTTTGTCGAGTCGGATACTATTATGTGTGCATCAGCTGTCATTTTTCGAAGAAAAAATATTTATTGATAGAAATGGCTATTGCAACTGAAGACGTCATATGAATAAATAAATGTACGAATAAATTCATTCGATATTTCATTCAAATTAAATTAATGAAATTGTGTTCTCTCAAATAGAAATGAATATTCCTTCAAAAGAAACAAACGCACACCTATGTACACATACACACAGATGAATATATTCATATTAGATCGCAATTCAATTCCAACATAATCGCTATTATATCCGGTCAAAGTTGCATATTCATCCAAACAAATTCGGTAAGCATTTGCCATGTATGTATATGGCCTCCACTTTTGCATGCATATGCCAGTTAGGCGCATTATATGCCAACCAAATTTTAGGGCATATGATGTTATATATACGCTTGTTATGCGATTTAATGTTTGCTGGGTATAGCCACAAAAACAGGCGCTATATCGCGTCAAGCTACTCGCGCTATACGCGTCTCAATTTGCGCCTGGCCTTACTGTACTACATATTTCAACGATTTCGAATTCGCACATTTTTCCTCGGGTCATCCAGCTGCTCTACGACAGCTCAAACTCATTGAAAAAGCGGTCTGTCATACGCCGTGACTTCACTTGTCAATCGGCGGAGCATTCCGTGTGCCAGGGGAAAAATCCGCAAGTTTCGGTGTCGTTAAAGCGGATAAAACAAGTTTCCAGCTTCCAAAGCCGCCCCAAAATGTCCGATGAAACAACTGAATTAGAACAGAGGTAATACGTTTACGAAATGTGTCACGGTGGATGGTGTGTTTCTGAAAACAGCAAAACTCGTTCCATGCCCCGAAAAGAATGTTCCAAATTTTTACATAATCAGTCAGGTTTTTGTGTGTGGAATGAGTGCGGAAGGAGGGAGGACATGTGGGGTGAAAGATTCACTGGCTAGAATATGAGGGATAAAACGAAAACAATTGTGTAATCACCAAACCGTGATGTCGCGAAGCAAGACGTACAATACTGAATAGAACGATGTTTTATTTTTCCGCACCATGGAAGGCGCGGATATTTCCAAGCGCCTGCTATTGCTTTCTGTCTGCCTAATAGAGCATTACGATGTTAAACAGCTGAAAACAGTTTCAATGTAAAGATTGCCTTAACCTTGAACTTAAAACATTGCCTGGTATCAGTTGATACGAGGGGTCCATAGATGCTCTCTGTGCGATATGCTAAAAATATTGTATTGTTTCGTAAAAAAAAATATGAAATTGGTATATCAGGGTTGTGTGTATAGCTTATGAATGATGTTGCAAATCGTATTCTAATGTTGAATTATTTTCCATCCTCATGTTACGCTCTGTTGTACATTTTCCTTTCGCAGTAATTAGCTTTGCATACGTGACCAGTGAGAACCGCTGGGCAGCACTAAGGGAAATTGGGTAATTCTCCTGGTTTTACAGGCAATGTCAGCTTTCGAAGAACTGAAACGGCTCAGCCCAATCGAGTGAGTGCTATTTCTACCTTTCGAGTATCGTTAGCACGCGACGAAACAAAAAAAAATCGTTTTAACGCGATTTACCTATTTTTCAAGCCACGGCGTTCGAACAAATTGGCGACAATATTTTAAGTTGATTCGGATCACCCGTAAATAACACTTAAATTCAGCTCGTTCAAAGTTTGTTTTGTTTTGTTGTTCAAGTGGTAGTATACTTCCATTTATTTTCTATTCATATTAGTAGATAATTGCAAAAATGATGGGTACAAATTATGTCATCTCTCTCCATTATTTCTTAGTGAGCTGAAATCTCCCACGGTACACGTGATTCGTGAAGTGTACGAAGGCGAAAATGCGCACGAGACGTTTGTGCTGGAACTGGACAAAGCACTTTACGCCAGGGCGGATTATATTATCATTGAACCGACGCGTTTGGGCGAAGAAACGGGACGTTGGATTGCCGTCGGGAACTGCCTGCACAAAACAGCATTATTCAGTGGCGTAGCTTCGGTGGCAGCTGGTAAGTAAAGATTTTTGAAAAAAAGGGTGGGTTATATATATGATATAACCGCAAGGTTGGCGTAGGACTACCGTTGGCTTAGTAAAAATTTGTTTGTATTGATTAGATTATTGATTGAATGGAATAATTTTCGAATTCAATAAATAACTCGGATCATCCGTTATTCTTTATCGTATGGTGTTTGCCTAGGAATTTCAAAATATGTGAACGGAAGAAATGTCAAACGATCATTGTATTTTACATTTCCATTCGAAGTTATCGCATTTCTCAAGTGTACATACTTCTCGATTTGATAAACTTCAGGCACTCAGCTCCGATTTTGACATGCACGTTGAAAGTATACTGTTGAATCAATCGACGCTATCGCAGTAAATAGTTATCAGGCATTGACGATCTGCGTGGAAATTCAGTGAGTAGAAGATATGACATATCTTCCAATGCAGTCTTGAATAACCAATCCAAAGCATTGTGTTTGTACCCGTTTTGGTAATCGGTGTCACATTACGAGGTGTAAAAAGCATGCGATACAAAAGTTCCCCCGGCTTGCATGAATCAATATCTTCAACTTTTTATACTACAAAAGTTTTAAACATGAAAGTTCATTCGCTTCTAGTGTCTGAAATGGCGATTTTCTCAGGCTCATTAGTTTGTCCATACTAGGGAAGCACTGTGGTCACGCGTATTCTAGAGCTTGCCCCTCAGAATACATTCAAGGCGTGTTATTTGGCTTAAGAAATCTCAACTAAGTATTATTAAATGACGCTAGTTAATGCATACGTTAAGACGGCAAAAGTTCCACAGGGAACGTTAACGCCATTCAAGAAGAGGAAGAAGAAGAAGAAGAAGAGAAGAATATCTGAAATTTTAATCGAGTAATTTTGTATCGAATAATTGAAAATCAAAATATGAATACATCGAATAATTGTCACTGTAATCGCGATTAATGAAAGAAGGGATCTTTCCCAAGGTTAATGCATTTTTTATGCTATATAATTTTTTTATTCAACCATCTAACATCGACAACCCGATAGACCACACGACCAGAATGACTACGTGATACGTGATTATTACAAGGAATAAATATTCGCTCGATTAATTGGACATTGAAAGACAATTATTCGGATGAATCGAATATTGAAAAAAGCCCCAACGATTATTCGATAATCGAATAAATGAAAAAATAGACATCACTATTTGCATGGATTTGTAATGCCGATTTCGCCAGGGTCAATGGTTTTGAAGTCTGTGTTAGGGAAACCATTCCAATCCGACAAATTGTGGTTGTAAGGCTGTAGTATGTGTCTTATCAACAACTAAAATCATTAACATAACTCTAAAGACATCCTTGTATTCCTTTAAATGGTTTGATAGTTTTAATTGTTGATCTTAATAAAGTTTACTGCTTGACGCAGTGAAAAGCGAAGTAAGATGCTTAGAGATTCGCCCGATACAAACATTCTTAAGGATACCATGATTTCCAGTGGATTGAATTACTGAAACCGGGTGGCACTTGCCGACAATTGTTCCGGCTTTTAGAGTGACAGAAGACGTCGAAGTGTTCAGCATTTGAATAGGAACGATTTCGTGTGCGGCTTCCGAAATCGTCCTCGCGACGATGAGTTCTGAGTTGACTACGTTCTCTTCAACCATAAGCGTTTGTTGACTATGATCCACCACCCAATTAATAGGAGCAACGAATTCACAGTTGGCTGGGATTTTCACGTCACTCAGGAGCACAGCTGGGAAGGATTTTTCCTCGATGCTGTATCGTGTCAGCGGAATTAACCCTGTCGCTGGGAATTGCACCTTCCTCGCACGAAATCCATTTTACATGTATTTTTGGCCAATTAATAACTTCCTAGTATGCAGTTCTCTGGAAGGTCAACAACCCATGTTATGTGGTCAACATTAAGTTGTTCGATGGCGAAAGTTAGTGTTATTTCTGCCAAACTGGTAATAATTGTCTAGATACGGTCCGTATGTACTTTTTGTTAACGTTTGTCTTATTTTCTCATAGAAATTTCGGCTGATGAGTGTATTTGCTGCTCCATTGTCTACAATTGCCTCTCACGGTTTACGTTCTATACTAATCGAAGCGAGATAACTGCCATCGTGTCAAGTTAAACTGTGAACGTAATAGATACTGCTGGAGCTTGAGTTTCTGCCGACCTATGCCCCACTAAGCCAGCAAACGATTGTTTCCTGATCGATTTTATGCTTTGTATAGGCACCTTTTACGGAAAGGGTTTGATTTATGTATCTACAGCTCTTGCTTCGAACACGATCGCATTTTCCTCTAATGATTCATCACTGAACGATTGTTCGCTTTTTGTGATCAGCCCAGAAATGATCCAGAGCAATTAAATCGCCAATCTCGAAAGCGTTGATTTAGAGAATATTGAGGATCGGAATAATCGTTGCGAATCTCTGGCGCGACATTTCGGAGAACTTCGAGTGCAGGACCTCTCAGCATCGCGGCTTTATTATTAAATATTTCGCTCGAAGCTCCATTTGAGTGTACTGTGGGAGGCTTTGGTCTATCGGATTCCCGGTGAATTGCTTAGCGTTTAACGCTACACAGATTTTTTTTAATTTGTCCATTTGATTTCGCAGGTGATCCAATTCCACCCCATAATCATGCGACTGCTGGTTTACTTCTTTTCGTATATCATTGACTGATGATGAAACCGATGCATCAAGTTCTTGGAACTTTTGTATTAGATTCCTTCTGGTCCTTCTGTTAACGTCTTTTTTTCTCCACCTAGGAATTAATCTCCTTACTGAAGAAGTGCCCGTAAATTCAGTTACCCTGATTTCCCATAAGGGCGTATGTAGAAAAATGGAACTTTTGACGTGGGACTACGTCTAACCGGAGTATATGGAGGGTAAAATGAAAACCTACACAAAATGAAATGAACATGCAGGAAGAAATGAAAGTTTCCGAATGCTTATAATTCGAACATTTCTTACTGGATCGGAAAGATGTTTGCATCAATTGATACGGAATATTTCTACGCTTCTATCGCAATTAATGAAATGTTATTATTCATTAGATAAACAATTGAATAACTGTAAAATGTTAAGCGTTATCTAAACGCCCTAACTACCTCGTTTTGATTGGCCCGATTTATGGCTTCCCCAACACAGCTATCAAAACCAAGCAGCCTTGGAAAAATCGGCATTGCAAATACATGAGAGTCGGGGGTAGTTTTGTTCCGACTGAAATGTTTTTCCCTGACACAGACTTCAAATCCATGGATCGTGGGAAAATTGGCATTGCAAATACATGCAAGTTGGGGGTATTTTTGTTCCGACTGAAATGTATTTCTCAAGCACAGACTTCAGAACCAAGGTGTCTAAGGAAATTGGCATAACAAACTCATGCAGATCGGGGGTATTTTTCCTGCGACTGAAATGTGTTTCCCTAACACAGACTTCTAATCCAAGGAGCGTGGGGAAATTTGCATAGCAAATACATTTAAGTCGGACGCATTTTGACGTAGGATTACGTCTTTCGGGAACATTTTGGGGTACAAATTGAAAATCGAAAATCGAATACATCGTGAAAATTGTCCGATTTCAAACGCCTATTGCTCAGTCATTTAATGTTGGATTGATGAAATTTTTGCGTCAGTCGATTTCGGCACTCCATAACAAAGTTTTATATTGAAGAAAATAATATATGTCATAAAACTAACTATCGAACAATTGAAAAATCTCAACCCCTATCCTAACGGAAATACCCACTTGTGATTGGTCGAAATTGACGACACATGCGGCGGATCCCTAACATGAGACATGCAAACCAAGCTGCCTGGGGGAAATTGACATTGCAAATACATGAATGTAGGGGGAGCTTTTGTTCCTACCGAAATGTGTTCCCAAACAGAGACATTAAAACCAAGCTGCCTGAGGGAAATCGGAAATGCAAATATATGCATGTCGGGGGCAATATAAAAGCAAGTAAGGTGGTGATACGATTAATTCTAGTAAATAAAATTTGAATTTGGAACATTAATGTTGGTTGCTTTGTGAAATTTCATATCAATGACCGATCGTGTATTGTGAATAATTTAGCATAAGTTTAGGTGTAAAATTGTATATGGTAGCAGTTGTGTTAATAATGACTTGATTTATGAAACAATTTCATTCAATTTTCATAAATAAAAACCAAGGTGTGTTCCCGCTCGAGAACGGGTCGTTTGGTTTAAGCTGTCTGTTATGTTGTGTTCATTTTCACCCAAGGAATGTTTATACGGCGAGAAAAATTGGAAAAGTGAAGAAATAGTGATTTCTCATATGCTCTACATATAGTATTAGGTGTTGTTAGTCCAATTAAAATTCGCATGGGTTAAATAAACACTCAGAAAGTAAAATTATGAAAGAAAATTACCTTTCCCAATTCAAATATGTTTTCTCTATATTAAAGTAACATGTTTTACTGATGAGAAAATTTGATAATTGTGTTCGGTATTGGTAATTATCTTATATTACATTGGTGAGTTTTTTTTCTTTATTTCATCCATACATATCACAGGAGGCATCTTGTCTAGGATCAAAGAGGGTGGTTTTCATCACATCTCGTTCCACTTCGGTATCTTGTATCTGATACACACCATCCAACGACTATCATCACTCGCTAAACACTGGTGGAGTGAACAAACAATACCCAAAAACCAAACAAAACGGCCCTTTTCAGGTCCACCAAATCATTATCAAAGAGTTTAACGATGTAATTCTTCAAACATATAGCCTAACGAAATCCTACGTCAACTATGCGGTCGTGTCTCGGACACAATCCTTCTGTGACTTTTTTTCGGTTGAAATGTGTTTTTATTCCACACAGACTTCAGAACCAAGGTGTCTGAGGAAATTACAAATAAAACATAAATTTCTGCATTACTCGAGCATTAATCAAGCAAACGAAACCAAATTAGGTATATGGAGGTTATAGGGTGCAATAAATGATTCTATGGTGGTTAGATATTCCACCCCCCTCTCTAAGGGGGAGCTGCCATACAAATAAAAGACAAAATTGTGCATAACTCGAAAACAAGAAATTGCCAAATTTGGCATGCGAAGGGTTTAGGGGACACAAAACGTTTCTATTTTAAACAGACACTCCTCCCGTCTCTCTAAAGGGGAAGGGGGCTGCCGTACAAATGAAGAACAAATTTCTGCATAACTCGAAAACTAATCAAGCAAATGGAGTCAAATTTGGCCTGTGAATTTTTTAGGGGGCACGGAACGTTTCTATGGTGAATAGACACTCCTCTCCCATCTCTAAGGGGTGAAGAGGAGAGTGGTCTGTCTTTATTCTATCATATTTTCTGTATGAAACATTTATTCCAAGTAACGGAGAAACATGTTAACTGCAAGTGGTTAAAAAATCTTGAACGAGAATTGTGTTTTAAAATAATATGATATTATAATGATGAGTTTTGGTAGAATTACTAGGAATTTCATAGTAAAAGGTAAATTCAACGGGGTCGATTAGAAAATCAATCACTGAACAGTTCTGCGATTGGACTCATGAACTTGCGCTTAGTAAGAAAACGTGAATGTGATAACGAAAAATAAATTTTGGGCGGGACGAAGTTTGCCGGGTCAGCTAGTTATTTATATTTGTGAAACCAACACAGTGCGGTGAAATCTCATTAAGAGACTATATTGAGCGTTAGTCTATTTTTGTCGTCTGAGTGAAGTACAAAAATGAGCGAAATGAGATAAATACAAACTGGATTGGTGAGGGAGCCACAGAGCTTTGCCTAGTAGTACAAAAGTGGAATGGGAGAGGTGTATATTTGCGCTGGATATTTTCAAACAGGAATCGACTGCGCCGGAGATTTTGCTAAGACGCTGGTTTGTACAGAAAAGGATCATGCTGGTTTGTAGATCAACGCTACCGAACACTTCGAGTGGATCCGTGCGGAGACTTTTATGGATTCTGGAATTTTAGAAACACTGTCTTCATGGCTTACGGAGATAAGGGGCAAATGAACTACAAAGTTTGAAGCCTCTCTAAAACAAAAAAAAATTAAATTAGAATATTCCCTTAGTATAAGCAAATTATTCATATTTGAGAAACTAACACAGTGCGATGAGATTTTATCAAGAGACTATTTTGAACCTCAATACACTGGATTCTCTTTTTACGCGATTTTTTTACGTGATTTTTTTTACGCGACTTTTTATACGCGATTTGCTTGAAATTACGCGATTTTTTTACGCGATTTACTCAAAATTACGCGATTTTTTTTTATGTGATTTTCTCAAAATTACGCGATTTTAATTTGCGCGCCAGCAAATTCTAGTAGTAGAGAGTAGAGAGTAGAGAGTAGAGAGTAGAGAGTAGAGAGTAGAGAGTAGAGAGTAGAATGGAGAGTAGAGAGTAGAGAGTAGAGAGTACAGAATAGAGAGTAGAGAGTAGAGAGTAGAGAGTAGAGAGTAGAGAGAGTAGAGAGAGAGTAGAAAGAGTGGAGAGTAGAGAGTAAAGAGCAAAGAGCAGAGAATAGAGAGTAGAGAGTACAGAATAGAGAGTAGAGAGTACAGAATAGAGAGTACAGAATAGAGAGTAGAGAATAGAGAATAGAGAGTAGAGAATAGAGAATAGAGAGTAGAGAATAGAGAATAGAGAGTAGAGAATAGAGAATAGAGAGTAGAGAATAGAGAATAGAGAATAGAGAGTAGAGAATAGAGAATAGAGAGTAGAGAGTAGAGAGTAGAGAGAAGAGAATAGAGAGTAGAGAGTAGAGAGTAGAGAGTAGAGAGTAGAGAGTAGAGAGTACAGAATAGAGTACAGAATGGAGAGTAGAGAGTGGAGAGTAGAGAATAGAGAGTAGAGAGTAGAGAGTAGAATGGAGAGTAGAGAGTAAAGAGTAGAAAGTACAGAATAGAGAATAGAGAGTAGAGAATAGAGATTAGAGAATAGAGAATAGAGAGTAGAGAGTAAAGAGCAAAGAGCAGAGAGTAGAGAGTAGAGAGTACAGAATAGAGAGTAGAGAATAGAGAGTAGAGAGTAGAGAGAAGAGAGAAGAGAATAGAGAATAGAGAGTAGAGAGTAGAGAGTAGAGAGTAGAGAGTAGAGAGTAGAGAGTAGAGAGTAGAGAGAGAGTAGAGAGTAGAGAGTAGAGAGTAGAGAGTAGAGAGAAGAGAGAAGCGAGAGGAGAGTAGAGAGTAGAAAATGAAAAGTAGAGTAAAGAGTAGAGAGTAGAGAGTAAAGAATAGAACATGAAGAGTAAAGAGCAAAGAGCAGAGAATAGAGAATAGAGAGTAGAGAGTAGAGAGTGGAAAATGAAGAGTAGAGAGTAGAAATGAATGGTGGACTATATATTTTTTCAATACTCCATCAATATGGATATCAAGTGAAATAGTCTAGTGAAACTATTACAACAAACTATTAAGAACAAAGTTATTTATCAAAAATACAAATGCAAAATTGGTTCCACCACAAATGGCGATGTACATATATGTTTTTTTCAAAACTCTATCAATATTGGGGTCAAATGAAAGAATTTAACCTGAAGAACACAGTAGATCACGAAAAATCCAAATCCAAGATGGCCGTAGTCACACATTAGCCAATTAGTTTTTTTAAATGGTTTTGTTTAGCTTGGCCTGTTTGTATGTTTGTAAGGTTGACTTTTATGACCACGTTGAGCCCAGGGGCGGTCCCTAGGGGCCGACGTTGAGCTTTTTGGCAGGAAAGTGCTGACTAGCTAAAACCGACAGTTATAAAATAATAACATAGAAATATACAGGTGAACTCCGATATAACGTTCCCTCGTTATAACGTACCCTCGATATAACGTCACTAGATATAACGTACACATTTCCAAAGTGTAAAGGATTTTTTTTGTCTGAAAGAACAATGGATTATCTGCATTGTGATGCTAAAACATGTTTTGTACCTTGAAACAAACTCAAAATACCGCTGGTTTTGTGATTCCGGATTCTAAATGAATCAAGCTTTAATCAACAGTACGAATGGAAACACCATGAGAAAGGCTGGCTTCGTTATCTAATTACATTCATTCATCAACTTTACTAAAACAGCAACACAATAATGTATTATAGGCTACGTTTGTGAGTTCTTTATTATGCTTCGATATAACGTACAATTCGATACAACGCACAATTTCGAAAGTGAAATGTACGTTATATCGAAGTTACCCTGTATACGGTTTGTTTTCGGATGTTTTACAAAACATGACAACTTTCTAGTTGAATTGCTGACTATTTTCTATTTATCGATAAGTATCTTTGGGAACTGGAACTGACACTGTTATTGTACAAACGCTCTTGATGCGCCTTGAATGGAAACATAATAAGAAAAAATCGAGGCTTAATGCGTTGATAAAAATTTGATCCATTACCTATTGATCGATTGATCTGAAATTTGTAACACACCTTTATACAGGGTAACTTCGATATAACGTACATTTCACTTTCAAAATTGTACGTTGTATCGAAGCATAATAAAGAACTCACAAACGTAGCCTATAATACATTATTGTGTTGCTGTTTTAGTAAAGTTAATGAATAAATTCAATTAGAAAACGATGTTAGCCTTTCTCATGATGTTTCCCTTCGTACTGTTGATTAAAGCGTGATTCATTTAGAATCCGGAATCACAAAATCAGCTGTATTTCGGGACTCATTAAAATTACGAAACATGTTTCAGCATCACAATACAGAAAATTCATTGTTCTTTCAGAAAAGAAATATTCAAAATAAAAAATTCCTTTACACTTTGGAAATGTATACGTTATATCGAAGTTCCCCTGTATATGATTCTATTATAAAACTGCGTATTCCACGATTTTGGAAAATCTAGTTAAGCCGCCAATACTAAATTACTGATTTCATGATTTTATATTATCTCGAAAAAAAAACATGATTAGGATGTGTAACAAATGAATGGACTTGACTTGAAGAAGAATCTACATTATGAACAACGTCACAAAATGGTTGACTAAGTTTTTTTTTGCAATCCTCCTAATCAGTGTTACCACACGTACAGATTTATCTGGAAATCTGGACGGTACAGAATACTGATTTTCGTCAAAAAAAAAACAGATTGGTACAGATTTTTTTTCACGTGTGAAATTTCTTACATTTGAACAACGCAAAATTAAGGTACATAATGACCTTTTCGCCGCAGTTGTTTTGCTTCAGATCAATAGATTGAATCTTTTATTCCAGACAGAAAAACCTGAATTTGCTACCTGAAAATGCTACATGAAGAGCTGAACGATTTTCATTTATTCATTCTCACTAATATCTGTGAGGAATCTTACGTTGTTTCAATATCCAATGCTATTAAATTTGAAGATCATTTGGAAAGCGGCAAGAATTTTTAGGTTGGAATAGCAGCAGAAGAAACTATCAGAATAATGGACAGCAGATAATTTTTAAGAATATTTGTCGTAGTTTTTTCGTGGAACTGTTCAAGCAAATGAGAAAAAGATTCGATTTCGATAATCCGACGCTCAAGGCTGCGGCAATGTTAAATCCCAGAAACTTTCCTAATTTGACAAGCATTGTGTTAGAAGCGTTTCCAGGATTCTACAATGGGAATATACAAAATTTAGAGAATGAGTTCCGCAACCTTAAGATAAGATTACTCCGTAAGGGAATCGCAGTTTCAGAAAACGTGCATGTGCAGGATTGGTGGATAAAAATTCGATGTCTAAAAAAAATTGACGGTTCGCTTTTCGGCGCTTCGATGTCTTTTTTGTTACGTTCACACTATGCCTCACTCCTCAACAATTATAGAGCGATTTTCTCTGAATATAATCAGAACAAAAATAAGCTTCGCAATCGGCTTAGCAACGATACGATGAACGCTATTTTTGGTTTAAAATATTTGATTAAACATCGTGGCGGCAGCACGATAATTTTAATGAATAATAGTATGCGATCTAGATTCAGAAAAAAAATATGTATGAGCATCATGAAACACATGAATGACTTGCAAGTGGTAAATAAATGAGTATTTTTTTCATGCTAATAAATTAGTTTATTGTCTACAACGAATGTTTTCGATGGTACAAATTTTTGGAAAAAAAAACAGACGAGAAAGATTTTTAACCCCTCTGGTACAGATTAAAATGTGGCAACACTTCTCCTAATATCGGTATCAAATGAAATGATTTGGCTGATAGAATACAGTACCTCTGCTCTCTACACCCTTCTCACTACTTTCTACATTTTACTCTGTACTCTCTATTCTCTCTTTTTTATTGGCAGACTTATCTCACTTCTTAACTAGGCGAACCTAGCCAGAATTTTCACCTGCCCCCGGGCTTCTGAATGCCAAAGGGGGACTAGGCTCTGCGGAATGCACGTATCTGCATGCTCGTGCTGTTTCAGTCCTGACCGAGAAATTGTCGGACAATCGCGCAGGTGCTAAGGATGACCGACTTTTGGATGCCGGCCAATTCCTTCTCCATATTCAACACCTTTAGCGCTTCCAGAAGTGTCTTCGGGACAATTCCAGTTCCAGAGAGAACGACTGGAACAATTCTTGGGACCTCCCTTAGCCCCCACAGTTCCTTGAGCTCCACGGCCAATGGTCGGTACTTGCAGATTTTGCGACCGTGGGTCTCCTCCAGATTCTGGTTCAGTGGAATAGCGACATCGATGATGGTGACTTTGCGGTCGCTCTTGTCGTAAACCATTATATCTGGCCGGTTGTGGTGGATCGAGAGGTCGGTCAGAACAGTGCGATCCCAGTACAGCTTGAAACGGTCATTTTCCAGGACAGGTGCAGGCAGGTACCGGTAGTTTGGTACGTTGTCTTCCAGTAGAGCACATTGGAGCGCCAGTTGTCGATGAACAATACGGGCCACGTTGTTGTGGCGCTCGGTGTAGGCTGCGTTGGCCAAAACGGGACAGCCTCCCATAATGTGCTCTATGTTTTCACCTGGTTGATGACACATCCGGCAAATGTCATCAACGTCTTGATGCCAGACGTACCGCCTGCAGTTTCTCGTCGGCATTATCCTGTCCTGGATGGCTATCATGTCGGCTTCTACTACTGAAGAGAGTTCACCACGCGTTAGCCACAGATTAGATGCGGCCTTGTCGACGTGTGGCCGGTCCAGTTGATGGGGGTGGGCACCATGCACTGCCTTCTGCTTCCAAGCTGCAATCTTCTCCTCCACTGTCTGCAGATTGCAGTTGAGTTGGTACTCCGCTTGCGCCAAGTGCAGAGCGCTGTATCCTCTGTCGGCGGCGCAGACAGCCCGGTATAGCGCGTTTTGGTTGGCGCGTTCTGCGAAGTACTCGCGCAGTTGTCGTACCTGGGCAACACACAGTGCAGATATGTCGACTATTCCAAGTCCCCCTTCTTTGCGTGGCAGTGAAACTCTCTCCAGTGCCGATTGAGGATGGTGCATTCCGGCCTCTTTAAATGCTTTCCTCATCCTCCTCTCAAGGTCCTCTAGGTCAGTTTTGCTCCATTTGACTACACCAAAACTGAAGGTCAGCAGGGGAACCGCGAATGTGTTGATCGCGCGTACCTTGTTCCCCGCGTTGAGGAAAGTCCTCAGGACACAGTTCACTCGACTCAAGAACTTGTCTCGCAGCTCCGTCTTGATGTCGGAGTGGCGAATCCCGGTGAGCTGTCGGAATCCAAGATATTTATAGGATTCGCCACGAACCATGTCTCTTATGAACTCGCCGTCATAGACCTCGTAACCTCCGGATTCGGTAAACTGCCCTTTCAGCAGATGGACACAGCGGCACTTGTCGAGGCCGAACTCCATGCAAATGTCCCTGCTTATGTCTTCGACAACCCGGATAGCTACACCTAGACGCTGACGTGAATCAGCGTAGACCTTGAGATCATCCATGTAGAAGGTATGGGTCACTTCTTCGTGGGCGCCGTCGCCATACCTTATTTTATAGCCATGACCGTTTCTATTGACTATATAGCCATGACCGTTTCTATTCTCTCTTTTTTTGGCAGACTTATCTCACTTCTTAACTAGGCGAACCTAGCCAGAATTTTCACCTGCCCCCGGGCTTCTGAATGCCAAAGGGGGACTAGGCTCTGCGGAATGCACGTATCTGCATGCTCGTGCTGTTTCAGTCCTGACCGAGAAATTGTCGGACAATCGCGCAGGTGCTAAGGATGACCGACTTTTGGATGCCGGCCAATTCCTTCTCCATATTCAACACCTTTAGCGCTTCCAGAAGTGTCTTCGGGACAATTCCAGTTCCAGAGAGAACGACTGGAACAATTCTTGGGACCTCCCTTAGCCCCCACAGTTCCTTGAGCTCCACGGCCAATGGTCGGTACTTGCAGATTTTGCGACCGTGGGTCTCCTCCAGATTCTGGTTCAGTGGAATAGCGACATCGATGATGGTGACTTTGCGGTCGCTCTTGTCGTAAACCATTATATCTGGCCGGTTGTGGTGGATCGAGAGGTCGGTCAGAACAGTGCGATCCCAGTACAGCTTGAAACGGTCATTTTCCAGGACAGGTGCAGGCAGGTACCGGTAGTTTGGTACGTTGTCTTCCAGTAGAGCACATTGGAGCGCCAGTTGTCGATGAACAATACGGGCCACGTTGTTGTGGCGCTCGGTGTAGGCTGCGTTGGCCAAAACGGGACAGCCTCCCATAATGTGTTCTATGTTTTCACCTGGTTGATGGCACATCCGGCAAATGTCATCAACGTCTTGATGCCAGACGTACCGCCTGCAGTTTCTCGTCGGCATTATCCTGTCCTGGATGGCTATCATGTCGGCTTCTACTACTGAAGAGAGTTCACCACGCGTTAGCCACAGATTAGATGCGGCCTTGTCGACGTGTGGCCGATCCAGTTGATGGGGGTGGGCACCATGCACTGCCTTCTGCTTCCAAGCTGCAATCTTCTCCTCCACTGTCTGCAGATTGCAGTTGAGTTGGTACTCCGCTTGCGCCAAGTGCAGAGCGCTGTATCCTCTGTCGGCGGCGCAGACAGCCCGGTATAGCGCGTTTTGGTTGGCGCGTTCTGCGAAGTACTCGCGCAGTTGTCGTACCTGGGCAACACACAGTGCAGAAATGTCGACGATTCCAAGTCCCCCTTCTTTGCGTGGTAGTGAAACTCTCTCCAGTGCCGATTGAGGATGGTGCATTCCGGCCTCTTTGAATGCTTTCCTCATCCTCCTCTCAAGGTCCTCTAGGTCAGTTTTGCTCCATTTGACTACACCAAAACTGAAGGTCAGCAGGGGAACCGCGAATGTGTTGATCGCGCGTACCTTGTTCCCCGCGTTGAGGAAAGTCCTCAGGACACAGTTCACTCGACTCAAGAACTTGTCTCGCAGCTCCGTCTTGATGTCGGAGTGGCGAATCCCGGTGAGCTGTCGGAATCCAAGATATTTATAGGATTCGCCACGAACCATGTCTCTTATGAACTCGCCGTCATAGACCTCGTAGCCTCCGGATTCGGTAAGTTGTCCTTTCAGCAGGTGGACACAGCGACACTTGTCGAGGCCGAACTCCATACAGATGTCCCTGCTTATGTCTTCGACAACCCGGATAGCTACACCTAGACGCTGACGTGAATCAGCGTAGACCTTGAGATCGTCCATGTAAAAGGTATGGGTCACTTCTTCGTGGGCGCCGTCGCCATACCTTATTTTATAGCCATGACCGTTTCTATTGAGCGTCCTACTGAGGGGGTTCAGTGCCAGACAAAACCAAAGCGGGCTGAAAGAGTCGCCTTGGAATATCCCCCTATTTATCTGCAGCGTTCTAGACTGCAACACATTTTCCCCATCACTAAGGTGCAGAGACGTGCTCCACTGCCTCATCGCATGCTGCAGGAACCTAACGACGACGGGATCAATTTTGTAGAGCTCCAATACCCGGACGAGAAACGAGTGAGGTATGGAGTCATAAGCCTTCCTGTAATCGATATAGGCCATGCTTAGGTTCCGCTGATTATAAACCGCCTGGCCGACTATGGTTGCGTCGATGATGGCCTGGTCTTTGCAGCCATGCGTATTTTTTCTGCATCCTTTCTGCTCTTCTGCGATGATATGGTGTTGTTCGCAGTGGGCAGAAACTTTGGCGGTTATGATGCTGCTTAATATCTTGTACAGACTCGATAGGCACGTTATCGGCCTGTACTTTGATGGGTTCAATGTGTTGCTGTCTTTCGGGAGGAGGAATGTGACGCCACGGGTGGCGAATTCAGGGAGGTTGTGTGGGTCACGTAGCACCTTGTTGAAGCACTCAGCTATCTTTTGATGTGCGACGGTCAGCTTCTTGTGCCAGAAGTTCTGAACACCATCGGGGCCCGGTGCTGCCCAGTTCCTCAGGTACCGCGAGGCTTCGCGGACATCGTTCTCTTCGACGATGATAGCTGGCATCTCTCCAATTTCACCACAACTCTCCTCCTCCCGTCTTAACCACATTTGCCCGTCGCGATGTTGTACTGGGGTCTCCCAAATACCAGCCCAGAAGTTCGTCACATCGCTAATATCTGGCAAACCTTCGCGGTAGTCGGGCTTCTCGTCGCTAATGTGGTCGTAGAACGCTTTTTCGTTATCTCTGAACATCCGATTTTGTTCCTGGCGCTTTGCAGAGTCAGAGTAACGTTTCAGCCGTTTTGTAAGGACGCTCAATTGCTGTACCAGTGTGTCGAGTTTTTCCGTCAGCTGGTGAGCTCCCAGCTGGCGAAGTTCAGTAGGCCGCACGATCACAGCAACTTGGCGACATAATTTCGCCGATCTGCTGCCTCTTTTGTACGCCATCAGTCTTCCAATTGCGGCGCGCTTGTTTAGGATCCGTTGCTCCAATCTCCTTCGCCATGGAGGCTCACGCCTTTCACGGAGATGTTGGAGCAGTCCGCCTCTTGGCCTAATACGGTATCCTAAACTTTTGGCGGTCGCCACAGCAGCACAGTAAACTTTCAGTTGCAGCTCCTCCATGTTCTCAGCATCAACCAAGTGCAGCGGAAGAACGTGCTCGTTCATGAGCTTTACTGCACTTGTCAGCCCGCGGGAATGCTGCAACTTCGGGATCCTGGGGCGCGACAAAGGGTCCGTGTCGCGGAACTGTGAGATCGCCTCGTCGTAATGGAAGACCAGATCGCGTAGTAGTTGTTGATCTGGCTGTGGATCTTCCGGCTCAGGGGGTTGTTGTACTGTGGCCTCCACTGGTGCTGATTCGCGTGCCCCACTCGCGAATGAATTGCTCAGCCGTACTGAACTTCGTCTCGACACATCGCTTGCTCTGCTTGTTCTGGAGCTTAGTTCTCTCTTTTTTTTTTTTTTTTTTTTTTTTTTTTTTTTTTTTTTATAGAGGTGAGGAACGCTCTACCAGCCTTATCTGGGAAGGGTTAACCCAGACGTCGAGTGGGGATCGCACCCACAAAAACCAAGCCCTCTACTCGTTGCCTTATTCCCCCTGGGACCACATCTAGGCGACTACTTCAGGGGGCGGCTGTGCTCATGCACTCTTCGAGTTTTCAACGCTGACTAGCGTTGTCCTTCCCTTTTTCTCAACATTTTTTCTCTCTATTCGCTTTTCATTCCACTGCGCTTATGTCCTCTTCGCAGGCATCCATTTACCTCTCTACTCTCTACTCTCTCTGTTCTCTACTCTCTACTCTCTACTCTCTACTCTCTTCTCTCTACTCTCTACTCTCTCTACTCTCTACTCTCTACTCTCTACTCTCTACTCTCTACTCTCTACTCTCTCTACTCTCTACTCTCTACTCTCTAATCTCTCTACTCTCTACTCTCCACTCTTTCTACTCTCTACTCTCTCTACTCTCTACTCTTTACTCTCTACTCTCTACTCTCTACCCTTTCTACTCTCTACGCTCTACTCTCTACTCTCTACTCTCTACTCTCTACTCTCTACTCTCTACTCTCTACTCTCTGCTCTTTGCTCTTTACTCTCTACTCTCTAATCTCTCTACTCTCTACTCTCCACTCTTTCTACTCTCTACTCTCTCTACTCTCTACTCTCTACTCTCTACTCTCTACTCTCTACTCTCTACTCTCTGCTCTCTGCTCTTTACTCTCTACTCTCTATTCTCTACTCTTTACTCTCTACTCACTAGTCTCTAATCTCTAATCTCTATGCTCTCTACTCTCTACTCTGAACTCTCAACTCTCTACCCTCTGCTCTTTATTTCATACTCTTAATTATCTACTATCTATTCCTTATTCTCTACTCTTACTCTCTACTCTATACTTTCTTCTCTCTGCTCTATTACCAATCAATCAACCAAAACACACACACATACACGCAAAAAAAGAATCCAGTGTATCTCTTTGCCGGTCGAAGAAAGTGGTATGACATACATTTGAATCGAAAGATGATAGGTCTATGAGTGATTTTTGTTACATACGTATCCAAACATTTGTCTCAATAGCTCAAAAATTGCATTCAAAATAAACTATTGAAATTCCAAAAATCTAAATCTATCATGATTGTTCGATGGGCAAATTATGCTCGCTCTGGTCAATCCCGGACTTGCAATATTCTACGGGAAGAGATGAATACAACGAAATAAAGACGTTTCAAATTGGACCATTTCTTCCTCCGGTTTTATGCTTACCAACTCATTTGGCCTTCTATTTTTATTTATATAGATGCCGTTTTCTCCAGGCTCCTGCCCCGAATTGCATGTATTTGAAATTCCTATTTTCCCGGCTCCTTTGTTTTAAAGTCTGTGTTAGCGAAACTGTATTTCCCTGTTACTCTGGTTGCTCTTTTTGGTCGGCACAATTTGAGGAGTACAAATCGGACCAATCAAAACGGGACAGTTAGCGCGTTTAGATAATGCTTGACGTTTCACAATTATTCAATTGTTTGTCTAACAAACATTCTATTCGTTATGATAGATACGTAGAAATATTTTCTATCAATTGATGGAACCATCTTTTCGATCTATTGAGAAATGCTCGAGTAATAAACATTCGGAACCTTTCATTTTTGACGTAGGAACTACGTCTTACATTAAGCGTGCCAAATCAGAAAACAGGTCACGTTTTTATGAAATAAATTTAACGTTAATAACTATTTCTGCTGCGAACGGATTTTAACGATTGCATACCAATCGAATCGAAAATTTTCTAAGATTTGTTTGATATGCTATATATTGCAATCCCATAGTCTGTATATGATTAGATTGATGAAAATTCATTCAAGCATTCCCATTTCCCCATACATTTGTTCTGTCCATTGGTGTATTTTCCCGAACAGAGCTGTCAATAACGGGCAACTTATGCAGCCGCTAGAATAGAAACAACGAAGGGGGATAGCGAAAAGATAATATTTGCGAAATAAACTCCACCCTTGCATAGTGAGTAAGCTGCCGCTAGCGTATAAGTATTGCATCTCCTCTGAGGAAAATTCCCAGAATCTTTCTGCGCCCGAAATAATAAAGGTCGCTTATTCAGCTCGTTTTGTGTTTTATGTTTCCCCTCGAGCTGTGAACGCTAGCGAATATTTCACTTGAAGTGCATCTGGCATTGCAATTAAAACAATTTCGTTTTGTGTGTGTTGCTTGTTTTCGTAGCGTGAAACTTAGAACTTGTTCGTTTCCTGTACATGTGAATAGCAGATCTTCGATACTTTTAGTTGCCATTCGTATTTGCTCTCGTGCGCATCGGCTCTGTTCTGATGCAACAAGCTCCTTGCTAAGTTAACGGTTTTGACCGAGAGTCGAGAAACGATTTTCCAAAAAAGGTCATTCACGCGATGTTTCATTTTCATTGCAGCAACTGTGTGCAACTGTTAGACACGTGTTTGATGCTTGTTGAATGACGATGCACGGAAGATGCCTCTCGTTAAATACTCAGTGCAATGCGTGCATTGATATAAAGAAACAAATTGCGAGATATGACCAATTAGTGTGAGAAGGCAAAAGGCAAGAAATAATCGTTGCTTTTCGAAATGATTCCACAAAACCACGCAAGCCATTAAACCTTTAGAGGGTCCTCAGAACCAACAAATTAAAAAAAAAAGATTGCGTAGTCCTACGTTCTAAGCGGTCGTGTCTCGGATACTACCCCTCGAATTTTTTCTACATGTTCTGTGTTTATATTTTTACTCCCATATATTTCCGTTAGATGTAGTCCTACGTCAAAAAAATATTGTTAAACAAAATTTAATTGAATTGTATTATTTCAGGCCTGATATGGAGGGATATATTGTTTCTCTGTACTCCCCTGTGTGCAGTATCAGTATTCTGCACTGGATTGTACACAATATCTTGGTCGTACGACCCCTGTGTTCAGTATCAAGTTGGTATTCTACATAGCACCTTCATTACGCATGATTGACTTTTTCCCATTTCTTTCCAGGTTGAGAAAAACCCCAAAAGCCTGTCGAAAGTACCAAACGTGAACGATTTTTCGTCCCCGATAGTGTTAGTCTACACCAGTAATAAGTACTCGAAGTACACTCACCGGATCGTAACGCTGCTCGCAAGTTCATACTGCGCATGGCGCATTTATCAGCTTTTCAAATAATTTCAGAGCATCCGTTTGAAAAGTAGGATTCTTGTTGGCAGCCGGCTTTGGACAGGGATTTTGAGTTGAAGTTGTATCAGTTCTCCGAGTGCTTGATCGCCAGCATTCGTCTCAGTAAATTATTCCGTTTCGGGTCAAGGATACTAGATGGAAACAGTAACACTCTTCGCGAATATTTAATTTAAGCCACCGGAACATGCTGTCTTGTTGTTTTGAGGCTGCGTTTCAATATGATGATTAGACGATGAAACAAGGCAAGAAAAAAAATTTTCGGTGATCTATGGAAGGTTCCTGGATGATCACAGATTCCAGAGAGTGTTGATTCTGGGGCATTGATTGAACCTGGTCCAGTGTATTGAAAAAAAAAAAACAAACAATTCCCAAACTCAAGCAAAGCTTTTGTGGGCTGCATTTGGCCGCTGGTGGAGCTATTCCTGCTATTGGGATCTTACACTCGACATCATCATACAACTGACTGCCTATACAATTAAACTGGTATCACATTGATATCCGATTATGATTGGGCCAAAGTTTTCTCGTTACTATTCGTTTCAGTTTTAAGGATAGCAAGAAGTTTCATATGAAGATTGAAGTCGATCATGTTTCCCGATTCTGTGAGTAGTATTTCGTTATTTTACTTCTGTGTTTTATCATTTGTTCATTTTTGTTGAAATTGAATCGAATTTCGGTATAAAGTGATATTAGGAAAGTAGTAAACTTTCGTATTCGCAGAGTTCACGATTTCTGCTCGGATCAAAGAGGTTATGTATCCTAATGCATTTAAGTAAAAGGCAGGTAGCGGATATTAAGTGAATTTGGTCAAAATACTTAGCTGCACAAGAGGTAGATAAATCCGTTTTTAGTTTTGCTCAAAGATTGAATCTTTCATTTTAATAATTTTTTGTTCAAAGAAACTGCTTAAGATATTCTCCAAAAGACATTAGTAGTAGAAAAACGATGCTTAGAGCTATAAAAATCATGTGTCTAGAGAAAGATGAGAATATCTATATGTGGTAGTATTACGTTGTAATGTATGGAACAAGCCACTAAAAGTGGAATTAAGCGAACTGTGTAAAAAGTAACTTATCTTTGAAGAATAATACTATAGAAAGATTATAAACATTTATTCTAGTTTTGCACATATTGTTTCTAATTCGTTTGAATATGACCTTCTTTGAAGAATCCTAACGACTCAGTCGCGTCATCAATAAGGTTTGATTCAGTAAGGGTGCTCATACACTGTTTGACCGAAGCCAAATATTTGACAGCTAAAATTCATTCAAAAAAACATTCTTATATTTATGTAAAGTATTTTGGGATAATGTTACAATCAGTAATAGTGTTTTGGAATCGATATCAGGTGTCTTGGCCAGATTCCAGACCAGAAAAATTGCATTGAGACCATTTCGAATTCTGCATGAATCTTTTCACTGTTGTTCGAGCGTTTTCGAACACTTTCGATGCTTGGTTAAAAAAAAACCGTCCTTGATGGTCTGTGTTGCTTCTTCAAGCTCCTCCTTCTTCCAACGTTGTCTGTCCATCTTTTGTAATTCCGCGACATCTGGAATCAATTAGACCAAAGAAAAGCTTCAAATCTGTACGACTAATTCACCCCACAGAAACGTGTACATGTCACCCCACACAACATGCAAAAATTAAAATGCAATTAATTTCATTCATTGCTATCAAACTTACAGTTTCTGCATCAAATTCTTCCTCCTCTGTAGGCGAACAGAACTTTACTGCCCAATACATGATAAGTTTGTTTAATCAGCGGAAAAAAACCTTAAAACCTCAAAACCACGATCGAAAATTTAACATTTTCTGACAATCAAAGTGCTTGTTGTGTTCATGCTACCGTTTCCCTATACTTGTGAAATTTTACCAATGTTTTTTTACGTTAGGTACATACGGTTCAACAATAGAAGGAGGCGATATTATAAAAAATCCAAATTTAGCCGTACTTTTTGAGATATAGGGGTGGTCCAAATCACCCTGTATGACCAAATCACCTCGTGTTACCCTACTGATCAAATATATTCGACGCAAAATAAGCAAATATTCACTTATTGGATGCCTAAAGTATTCTGTTCGTCAAACCTGTTGGTTCATGATTAGGTTACCTTAAATATTTCATTCGAACTTATTCCATGTTCGAGGTTTGACATTGTTTGCCATTGTTGATAATTGAAGAGATAACGAAACGTACGTGAAGATGGATTTTGGATAGCTCCCAGGCCTGAAATTCTATAAGGCCACTGCCAGAGATGTCCACAGCAAATTTAAGTTCGTTTTCTCCAATAATTTTCCAGATAGCTCGCGATTTGGCAAGGGATTTGCAGTTGTGGACAGAAAACCAAGTTTCTCGTCACAAACCAGACAATGAACTCGAAAATGTATGAGAAGAATGTCTATAGAAACGTCTTCTTCCGTTTTTTAAGGCTCAAAAAGGTCCGGTGAAGTTTTAGCCAGATTTGGCAAGCTGCCACTACAGTCGAAAAGTGCTTTAGTGGTACTGTGACTAATGTAGAGTCCAAACTTTGATGGAAGGTCCGAAGAAAAGTACGAAAATTCATCAATTTTTTGAATATTTTTTTCGATATACTTTTCTGAAAAGAACAATAAATGATTTGCATTTTTATATAATAATATTTTCTGTACCTTCAATAAATCCCAAGATATAATTGATTTTGTGATTCCGGATTCCAAATGGTTCAATCGTTACATCCATTTCATGCCAAACTCATATAGTGGTTCTCAGATTTTCATCAAAATTTCTAGGTAATATTTCTTTTACGGACTATAAGAACCTTCATATAGATATCCATTTTGATTAGATATTTAGATATTTTATAAGCCAATCTAATGGTTTCTAACTACGCAAGTAATAGATTCGGAATAATATTAGTTCATCTGTTATATTTTTCATAATAGGAATATCGGTAAATTTCTTTTTTTTTATATTTAAAGTGTTGCTCATCGCTAGTCACAACTTTTTCCCATCTTTCTGGCAATTCACGGATCCCTTTGCGGAAATAATCGGCTTGTCGGCTAACCACGAATCGATCCAATTTTTGACTTCATCAAAATTGGAGAAGTGCTGGTCAACCAGGCTATGTTGCATCGATCGAAAAAGGTAGTAATCGGACAGAGTAATTTCTGGAGAATACGGCGGGTGGGATAAGATCTGCTAGTTCGTGTTGCGTTTGTGACGGATCTTGATCGAGTAAAGTCTCCAATTCTTCGTCTTCAAATTTTTTCAGCGATCCGGACCGTCTTCGTCTTCCAAGTCAAAATTACCACTTTTAAACCGTGCACACCACGTCTGACACGTTCGCTTAGTTGGAGCATGGTCTCCATAAATTTCCACCAAAATGCGATGACTTTCCGCAGCTTTTTTCTTCATATAGAAGTAATGAAGTAACACTCCCCGCAAGAACACTCTCGTTGGAACGAAATTCGACATATTCGAAGAGGCAAAAAACTATGTTGTTTACGCTGCAACTCTTTGACATATACTGAAAAAGACGCGCAATGACAGTAGCTTTACAACGAATGTCTGGAAATTTGATTCACTGGAATAATAATCAAGTTACACCATCTGTTGTAAAACCGAAGAAACTTACCGGGACACCTAATATACTTTTTATTCTAGACATGAATAATATTTTAAGCTACTTTTCATGAATTTCGAATAAAAATTGATAATATATATTTAATATAATTTAATGACTTATCTATAACTGCTTGGGGCAGTATGACCATGAATTTTTTTAACATAACCTGTAAATACAGCTGTCAAAATTTGTAACATAGTTGGAAATAACTGATGTGGAATCATGGTGCGGAATTATACCAGAACATCCGATCGAAAAAAGTGCGGCTTGAACGCGGCAATTAAAGCGGTGAAGAGTGTTACGTAAGTGCGACATGCAGTCTTAGTGCATTGTGTCCCGCGAGAAACACTTGAACGTTATTTACATTGTGCAGATCCTTTGCAGCTCTAGCTGCTCGGATTATTTGGTAATGTTTTTACGATGGAGCAATATTGACGTAGGATTACGTCTTTGATTTCTATATAGGGGTCACTCTACGAAAAATGTAACGTTTATTAAGAGTTTTCAAATGCATATTACGCAGAATCGTTCTTACGATAGATGTTATAATATATACCAATGAGTCAATTCCTCCTATGATAGATTGAGCAGTAGAACTAAGAAGACTTCATTGTGATAGTCTGCAAACGAACGTTATTTCACCGAAAAAGCTTCTGCTCCCGATGCCTAATAATAAGAATAAGATAATGGAAAGAGCTCACAATAGCATAGCTATCCATTAAAAATAAAGTAACTTCATGATGTATCTTACCTAAAAATATCACGAAATCGTGAGTATTTTCAACTTGTTTCTTCGATTCTTCCCTATTAATTTCATATCCAATGTAATCATTGAAGAAATTTTTTTGGTTCACCTACCATATACCGTTCTGAATCATATTTCGGACACTTTGTTCTAATATCTTGAAATGCTTAATGCACTGATGATATAACTATAAAATTAATATCACAATTGCTTCTTTAGAGTAATCCCGTGGTTTCACTATCATCTCATATGAGAACATTTGAATTATAACATAATCGACAAAAATCTGACACTACTTATAACCATTTGTGTTTGACGTTTGCTTAGCGTGAGCTCGTAGAACTTATCCGTTCATAAATATTTAAATTTCTCCCGTGTTTTATCAGTTCTCATCATCGTTAACAGTTTACTGTGATTGCTTGGTAAGTATTTCGCAGCTTATTATGAAATATAATCAAGTCTAATGTAATTTTCGTAAAAAAAACAAAATAAAGTATCCGAAATTAGATTCAGTGTTAGGTACCAAAGTAGGAAGCCTCAAAGCATATTGAACTAATTTATTGAAAATATCAACCAAATAATACCTGTGCATAAAGCTCACATCTGTTTTATGCATCATATGCCTTAAGCGTCCGAAATATGATTCAGAACGGTACCTCATCTACCATTCCAGCCTGTTATGTTTCCCACTGATATTCATTAATCATTTTCAGTTAGACAGTTGAATTTCATGCCAGAAGCTTATAGTCTTTCTCTGTTCGTTGCAAACCGTTTGAAGGTCATGAGTACATACAACAAACGGCCCTTTTCAGGGATACTTTTTAGAGTTTTAAATGAGTTAAACTAACAGATTTATGAACAATGAAAAGAATTACATTTAAAATAACAAAGTATTCTGAATAATCACAGTCCTACGTTAAACTTCCGTCCGTGCCCCTAGGCTCAGACCCTTCTACTTTTTTTTTGTTTGCTGATCCACATATACTTCATCTACCATTCCACCTTGTTATGTGTCTAAGTTAAACTAACAGATCTCTGAACAATGAAAAAAATTACATTTCAAAAAACAACCGTTCTGAACAATCACAGTCCTACGTCAAACTACCGTCCGTGCCCATAAGCTTATACCCTTCTACTTAGGGGGACCATATTATCCCTATCTACCCTATATAATATATCCTTCATGTAGTGGAGATTAATAGAAAATCACCGAGATTACGAATAACCACGTCCCCATCGAGATTTTATTCGTCATGTATGCCAAACAAATGCCGATTGTGACGTCTAGCGCTATCGATTTTAATGTGGACTATTCGTTTCTTCATTTCATCTCTTAATATTCCTCGGTGTCCGGTGTCCGTTACCATTGTTTTCGTTTTTTTCGCATTGATTAGTAATAGCGAAACTTTCTGCCGCTTTAAATAGTGGATGTACCAACGTTTTAAATCTCCTTTTTACTGGTGTTGAAAAATAAAAAAAAAGTATCGATCGTTGCAAATTGTGAAACTCCAAATAAAGTTTGCGCCCACTAGTCTCCACAATATTATTTTTGCTTTTGACGTAGGACTACGCCTTTGAATCCTATATAGGGGGTCACTCTATTAAAAATGTAACCAAAAATTAAGGGATTTCAAATGCATATAACGCAAAATTATTATTTCGATATATGTTATATAATATACCCTTAGATAAGAAATTTATTCAAAATTTTTTTTGATTATGACACAAACAGTGAGGATTGTAAAAGAAGTGAACAGTCGAGCGAATAAGGTAGGTATGTTTTTTTAGATTTTACTCGCTGCTTGCGCTGTGGGAGAAGAGCACGCACCTGAACACACGAACTGTTTAGAGTATTGAATAAGTTGAATTTACGGATTTCTGAACAGCTACAAAAACTTTTTTTTTTTTTTTTTTTTTATCTTCGCTTATTTTTCGTCGGCCTATTTCCGCCACTTTAGTGCCAATCACCGACATCAGGGAGGCGACTCCACCTGTTCCTACCTATCAGACTCAACAACTCATGAGCCGGGCCAACTTCTTTTACTTCCGCTCCGAAGGAAGACGTAACCAGAGATTTTTCGCCTCAGAAAATCCCAACGACGCCAGCTGGGATTGAACCCAGGCCGATCGGATTGTGAGGCTGTTACGCTAACCATACAACCACTGGCGCCGTCCTACAAAAACTTTATTCAATAACGATTGTTTTCAAAGTGCTACGTCAACTCAGATCCTGCTACTTTTTTTATTGATCAAGATCAGCGATACATTTAATCTTTCTATCTATATCAGGGTGATATTGCACATCGATCACACCAGCACGATATGCATACTTTTCGGCGCAGTGCTTCGTTCAGCGGTAGCACTCCGACGGAGCACACTGTCGTAGTGAAAGGGTTAAAAGAAGCAAGATATAGAAGTCATCGTCGTGTTGCATACTAATGATGACGATAGGCATGCGACTGCAAGTAGCGACGATTTCGAATCATAGCTGAAAATAGTCATTCTCATGGAACGAAAGTCTTTGTTTTTCATGTAAGCGACGCAACAGCAACAGTCATCGTCGCGTTGCATAGGTGCCATGACGATAGAGATTTTTCGTAACATTAACGATTTTGATCGGGTTTCTTCATATTGGTAGTCATTTGCTTTGAGCAGAGAGTTCCTCATAATGGGCGAACACCAAATTATTGCGGGAAAGGTGAAGCGGATGATTAAGGCAAATCCCAACGTCTCAAGCCGTGATTTGGCTAAAAAGATCGGCATGTCGCAGAGCTACGTCCAGAATGTAAAGAAGAGAGCTGGACTACATACATACAAGGTACAGAACTTCCCAAACCGCGATGAGCGGCAACAATCGACGGCTAAAACTAGGGCACGGAAGCTCTACGAGAACATGCTGACAAAATATGGCTGCTGTGTGATGGACGACGAAACGTATATAAAAGCCGATTTGAAGCAAAATCCGGGGTTGGAGTTTTTCACCGGCAAGAGCAAGTTCGATGTGGACGACAAATTTAAGAAGAAGAAAATGTCGAAGTTCGTCTCCAAATATCTCGTTTGGCAGGCCATCTGCTCTTGCGGACTGAGGAGTGAACCTTTCGTGATAAAGGGCACAGTCAATAGCGAGATCTACAAATCTGAGTGCCTTGAAAAGCGCCTTTTGCCGTTCTTGCAGCAGCACGACGAAGCTCCGCTATTTTGGCCAGATTTGGCATCATGCCACTATTCTAAAAGTGTCCTGGAGTGGTATGAGGCCAATTCTGTCCATTTTGTTCTAAAGGACATGAACCCGCCGAACTGTCTGGAGCTGCGCCCGGTGGAGCAGTACTGGGCAATAATGAAGCGGGAACTTCGGAAGAGCAAAAAGACAGTCAAAGACGAGAAGGACATGTTAAGAAATGGAAAAAAACTGAGAAACTGGTACCGGATGACATTGTAAAGACTTTGATGGAGGGCATCAAGCGAAAATGCGTTCAATTTTACACTCAAGGCTCCATCGATTAACTTTTCTTTTGATTTTAGAGGTAAATATATGTATAAAACTACCCTAAAATTTTGGTTTGATTCTAAACATTATAAGAAAATTGGCATGACATTTTCGGTGTCGCAATAATTTCGTGTTCGCCCTTTATGACACTTCTTCTGTTTGATTGCTGTAACCAAGATGAATAGTCATATAGGGGTATCACCACTGCTGTTACGATGACTTTTATTTGTACTGCGCACGAGTCTTAACTGAGTGTAAATAGATGCGAATTGTTTCCATCCCAGATCAACATCCTGCCCAATCATCAAACGGTATACGCAGCAATTCAGCAGACGGCAATGGTATATATGTCCCCTGACGACTACAAGATCGTTATAAGATACGGATACATCGTCCGATTGGAAGTCATGAACATCAATTTAAAATCTCGAAATCTTCATCAACTGTCAGAACACATATCTTCCAATGCCGCGTGGAATAACAGAACTAAGCCTTGTGATCGTGAGGCAGTTATGGGGGGATTGTAGTTTGAAGTATGAAGAATCCTGCGAATGATTTTCTCAAAAATAGATTCGAATCACCCAAATATTCCCCAGTGGAAAATTGAATATTGAAGATACCAATCATCACTATTTTTGCAAATAAATATCTACTGCAATGTCATTTTGCTCTGACATGTATAGATAGGATTTCTGATGTAGTATCCCATCTCGCTTCAGACTTGTCTTGAACCGACGTTTCACATATTTCTGGCCAGTGCAGTCAAAGCCATCTTCAACTTGCATCCAGATCGCCGTTTCGCCATCGTTATGCAGTTTTCGTACGCCTCTAACGCCTGAACGATTCCAGAATATATACGAAAACTTTCCGTGTACCGTCGGCGATGAGGGTAACGAGATAATGGATTCCCCCCAACGATTCGTATTCAAACGACCCGCAAACGACCAACTCTCTACTCGCGTTCTTGATTTGGGATCTGTTGGTCATCTGCTGAAAATAGACGTCACAGGATTACTGGACACGTATGCCTTTTGCCCCAGCCAGTTCAGTCGATACAAGCCCCTTTTAAAAAAACTTCTCGCTCTTCGGTAAGGACCTTATAGTCGTCCGCTGTGAATAACACCGATTTTACTAACAATCAACGAATTTGGCGCCAATTCTGGAATTTGTAGCATGTTTAGCACATCCTAAATTGATGACAACCTTTAGCCTGGTCGTCATGCAGCTCCTGTTTGCTGCACCACCCTGATAGGAGACCTTCTGTTACTGCCGAAACTATCTATTGACAAACAGCGGGAACTTAGTTGCGTACCTAACAGGTATGAATTGGATTTCTTTCAACAAAAAACTTCGGGTTTAGCTTTTTCAAATTTAACTTCACTATTTCTACCAACTGTTTCAGTAAATTGTTGCACTATGCTAGACTCTACCATTGTTTTCATCGTAATAGAATAATCTTTACCGATTAACGTTAACATTCCCAAACATTCATCGTGTGTCAATTTGTTCTGCTATACTTCTTTTACTTCGTTACAACATTCCAGTAATGAGGCTAATTCCTTATGCAGGCGACAAGGATAAAGATTACAGAGTAAGAATAGTAGTCAATAGCAACTCCGAAGTTCCTTTTCGATTCACAATCCTATGTTTTCCACATGCACCAATCTCGAACGGCAGCCATATGAAAAAAATTGGAAACAGTTCTTATCGGAGCCTGGAGGATGGCTCACTTGCTTTCTCTTGTAACAGAAAATAGTTTGGTCAAACTTGTTATCGAACAAATATGTAGAGTAAACGGTTGTTATACATCATCATTTTCAACAAGTACGGAAAAACGAGAGTCAGGGAAGTTCCAGTTTTAGGATCCCGTTTTTTTGTAGTATGAAACAACGAGTAACCTTTGCTGACATCACAAATTTCTTTCTGTTTTGCTGTAATCATGCATCGTTTTTTAGCATTCCACTTTGTGCCAAATCTTTTACTACTCATTTTTGTATATAATTCTAAATGGTTTCGGAGAAGAACTGCACCCTTGTTTGACATATACTAAATGGTTTGATCTGAATATTTTGTTAATGTTTTCATGAGATATTTACCAACACTGATTCAATCTTAATTCTAAAATACGAGAATATACTTTAATCTATCATCGCAACTTGTTATATGAACCGGCATTCCGTTTCCATGCTTGTTTATCGTTCTGATGGTTCCATTCCAACGATGAAACTGCTTCGTAGCCAATTTACTGTTTTTTTTTGGCATTTCAGTTTCATCGAGAGCTGTGTGCTTGTACGATTCATGTTGACTCGATTGATTCAATAGAAACATCTACGAGGATTATTTGCTTTGATCAATATTATTCAATATCTTCTTCCGTATTAATATACAGTACTATTTGTAGTTAAAAAGAACTTACGAAACTTTGATCTTGGTAAGAAATTGGTGTCTTTAACGTTTTTTTGTCGTTTTCTGTCGTGCAAGCTAGCCTGTGAAATTTTCTTGGCGATGCGATTATCTCGTTTTCCGTTTCAAATCTGCGTATTAATTGACATTCCTCTCCGATGATCGCCTTTTAGATTTTTTATTTGTTGGTTAAGTGTCTACAAAGGATAATATCTTCCAGAAACATTCGCATTTTTTCGTTCGGAATCATTGAATGTGTAAGTTTTTGTGTTGCGATATGAATTAATAGTGAATAGGAGTTTAAAAAATAGGAAATTTTAGTGGTACTATTTTTAAAAGCTACTTGATTTGAAAAAAGTATATACCTTTTTGATACGCCCTGTCAAAATTTCATGAATAATATTTGAGTAAAAGTGGGGTTCCTACTCTGTACTTCTCAGATATCATCGAACCTATCGTGGCGCTAACGTAGATTCAGACCACCACCTAGTGATGGTCAAACTGCTACGACGACTGTAGGAGCCGAAAGTTGCTGCAACATATTCGTAGCGTTTTGAGGCTGCATTACCGGGGGTAGACGAATTTGATGCTGCTCCTCTCGATGCATGCTGGAACACCCTGAAAGCAGCAATAAGCAGCACAGCAGAGACCGTCATCGAGTATGAACAAAATGGACAACAGAATGAATGGTCGCCAGGAAGAGAAAGTGTTTCAGGAGATGAAGCTGCTTTATCGTTCTCGAAAATCGCGGAAGTTCTTCAAAAAACTAAACGACTCGCACAAAGACCTTGTGCCGTGGGCCAAAATGTGCAGGAACAAGGAAGGAGGCATCTTGACAAACAAACGCGAGGTGATTGGAAGGTGGAGCCAGCACTTCGAAGAACACCTGAACAGCGCACAGACAGGAGACCAAGACGGCGTTGAGGAGGACTACACTAGTGCAGTGAACAACGACAACGTACCACCCCCGACGATAGGTGAAGTTAAGGAGGTCATGATTTAGTCAAAGAACCACAAAGTAATTGGTAAGGATGGCCTCGCAGCGGAGCTCTTCAAGGGAGGTCTGGGAACATTTGTAGAGTGTATGCCGCATATGATACAATCGATCGACGACCCCTATGGAGAATCATTGACGAAAACGGCATTCCTCGATAGCTGACAAGACCGATTCAAGCAACGATGATCGATGTGCGGTTCATTGTGCGGATCTCAGGCGATTTGCCGGAATCGTTTGAGACTCACAAGGCATTTCGACGAGACGATGAATTCTCCTGTCTGCTCTTCAACGTGGCGCTGGAAGGTGTTGTGCGGAGAGCGGGCTTCAACATGCGCGATTTTCAACAAGCCTAGTCAGTTTATATGCGTAGACGAGTTTATCAGTTTATATCACGTTATCAGTTTATATACGTAGACATAATCGGAAGAACACATGCGACGATAGCGGATTTGTATACTCGACTGAAACACGAAGCAGGACTGGTTGGGCTTGGGATCAATGCGTCTAAGATTAAATACATGCTAGCAGCAGGGACTGATCGTAACAGAATTCTTCCCGGCAGTAGTGTTGTGATCGACGGCGACGAGCTCGAGTTGAGAGAGGAATTTTTCAACCTTGGCGTGTTGATAACTTTTTTTTTATTTACTTTATTATAGAGATTTTCAGCCGTGGGCTGGTTCATCGCTTTATTCTTACAGTGTTGGTTCTATTAATTGTGTGTAACGTTGTCTGTTCATGCTTCTAACATCTTTTCCCGGCTATTTCAGATGTGGTGGAAGAGAACTGCGTCCTTGAGGAAGCAGATTAATGTATTATTTATCATCTTGGAGTACATCGCGGATGCTGCTTGATATTCGGTATTTGTCTCGGAGGTTCTCATACTTGGGGCAAACGCATAGAAAATGCTCGACGGACAATCGCACTTGACACAAATCGCAGTCTACATGGAAGATTCCGCCTCCATGTTGTGTGAAATCTTGGAGTGGCCAGTGCGAAGACGGGTTATTATTTTTTGCTCTTTAAAGTTTGGAAGATCTTCCCATCTGTTGATGCAACTTTTAATTTTGCGCAAAAAAATGCCGTTCGGTTATACAGTAATCGTTCGCTAACTGGTCCTGGTTTAACTGGTCTGCTATTTAACTGGGCGAACGTTAACTGGTCCTTGGACCAGTTAAAAAGCACAATTTCGTAAACAATCGACGCCATATTCAAATGGAAGATTTGCTGTGAGGGGCATTCGAATGTAATTTTAAATGTTATGAAAGTTGACATTATTTTCGCACGACAAAAACATTGATTAAACTACAGAAAAACAATTTTCTCAAATCATATGTCATACCTGTTGTCGCACTCAATGCGAAACTTCCATTGGAATCCTTTTATTTATCCAATTACAGGAACTAAGCGAATCAAACAATTCATTGAAGTATCCCTCGATTTTATTTGACGTTTAACATGCCGGACCAGTTAAAACGCGAATGTCGATAAGTGGTCTTCTCTTTTCGCCCAGTTAGTGAATGTTTACTGTACCAAATAGTTGACCAAGAGTTGCGGAAAATCGAATTCAGCCACGATCTGACCTGGGACTTTGTCTGTATGCTGATTTCCTTTTGTCCCAGAAGTTGCTAAATGATCCGCTTTTTCGTTTCCGAGGATGCCGCAGTGGTCTGGTATCCATGCGAAAACAGTTTTGGGTAAGGCGCTATCCTGTATGGCTTGGATCCACGGGTGGCGTGAACGTGGAGAGGGAAGGGCAGTGATAATGCCCTTCTGAATCAGATCAGAAGTGATTTTTCTGACGCTGTGGTGGCTGCTATGAAGATTGCTATGTCATCGGCGGTGATTATTGAGCATGACTCGGGCAGACAATAAGAAGCGCTGAGGTTTGGAACCGATATACCGATGCCTACCGCAGCGGAACTTTTCGAGCCATCCGTATAGCGAATACAATGTCCGCTGTACCTCCTATGCAGCCATTCTGAAACCGATTTTGGTAGAGCGATGTATTTATCACCAGCTTTAAACTTGCTTCTAATATGGTCATCGACTTGGATTTCGGCGAGACTCCAGTTCCTTGGACCAGCGCGAGAAAGTTCGCATATTGCAATACTGGTTCAATAAACTGTTGGCCTCAGTAATAAGGCTTGATTCCCCATTTCCGTATGTTATTTCCGTGTAACCAACCGCTCGTTTACAAACTGTTGAAGCAACAACATGTGAAAAAGGAAGGAATGAATGGTATATTGGATCAGAATGTTTACTTGAACATCCTGAAGGTAAATATGGAGCAAAGTGTCAACAAAATGGGATGGAATCGAGGATTCAAGTATTGCCAAGACAATGACCCAGATCTCAAGACATATAAAGTTCGCACATGGTTGCATTACAATTACTCAAAAGCTATTGATATTCCTCCACAATCTTCCGACATCAATCTCAGTAAAAACCTGAAGAAGTTATCTGTGTAGGAAATTTAGAAACCATTAAATTTCTAAGATTAACGATTTTAAAAACCACTTGATGAAAAAAATGATAACTCCTTCTTCCGAATATACCAAAAAATACATAGATAAAGCCAAAGACAGCTGAAGATAGTTATAATGAACAAGAGATACCATACTAATGATGGAATTCGGAAATTCAATTTTCATACATTCGCACATACATTCGTCATTTGTAGAGAAATAAAAACCATTATTCTGAAAACAGATAGCAAACTTTTTAACTCTCATATGAAACTATGACTTTATTTAAATAGAAGGTTCCGAAAACTTGTTTTCGACTTTCAAAAGAAGGGAAAAGAGATCATGGTGGAATACGATTACGGGTTTGAGTCACTGTACATGCACACTAAAGTTCATTATAGTTCACTTCTTCACGAGAATAGCATTCCAGGGCAAAAAGCCCAAAGCTCAAATGGGAACACACTTCACCTAATCCGGCTAAGCAATCGCAATGTGCAGTTTGCACTGTTTCTGTGAAACTTTTTGAATAGTCAGTCTGCTTTCATTGATATGGTCATAGCCATAACAGAAATATCTATTTTTCTAGGTGTACATGGCTTTGACGCTAAAAGTAAATATGATTATGTAAAGAAGCATATATTGGCATGTTATTAATAAAGAGTATCGCGTAATGTTTATAACTATTTCGCTTAAATAATTATTTAAACAAAGCTCAATCATGTCGATCCATATAAATCCTATGCAGCGATCACTTTTGCCTGCCCAACAGATTACTAATACATATGCACGCTGCAAGCGCCCTATATGTAGTGGAATAGGCGCACCAACACAAACACGCAACATGTCAACAATTCTCATGCTATAATCGCACATGGCACCAGAGTTGCCAATAATAATTGCTCCTAAAAAAACTGGGGAAAACTGGATTCTGAAAAATCGTTTTATTTTAAGAAGTTCGACTTTGAGTTATTCAAAACATTTTTTTTGTCTATTCCAGTGCTTGAGAAATAGAATTTATTTCGAAGCTTCGTGTAATGTTCACATGTTGTTCATAAAATAGCGAAATGAGCCATTAATCAACCATTCGAGCAGATCAAAATAACGTTTCCCACCACTCGAACATTACTGTGAAACAATATTCGAGGAACTTCTATTGGTTTCAGAGGATTTCTCTCGGTAACCTTCTCAGGTTACCTAAAGATAACACTCTTCTGTCGCGATATAATTTCTATGAAGCTTACGCATAATGGAACATAACTCCGTGACGATTGTTTCTAGAGGAGTTCTCTCGGCTTCTCAGGCTTTTGAAAGATAACTGTGTCCCTTCGAGATGGAAGTTCAATATAGAATCTATATTATGGATGAATAACGGAATATAACGCCGGTCCGATTGATGTTAGTGTTCTTCCGGTTATCTTTTCAGGTTTTCCAAAGATAACTCTCCGCCGTCGCGAATGGAGTTCTATAAAGCTATGATTAACGTATCGCCGGGACGACTGATTTTAGAGAAGTTCTCTCGGATACTCTTATTTTTGGTTGTGCTATCGTAAGGACATTTATCACTATTCACTCACGAGACGCGACACGGAACTAGGACACAACACTTATAATCCTTACAAGGGTTAAAATTACCTTTTTCGTCGACCGGTTTCGGGCTCGATGTTGCCCATCTACTGGACGGTGTCCGACTGGTTACGATGGAGCACTAACACATATTCATATGGTTATCAGTACTTGTCGAAGATATATTTTGCTGAGCTATCAGCTTCGTCAGATGGAAGAGTTGAGATGATATTGGTGCATCTTCTTCATTCATAAGTGGGGAATCGCTGGTTGAGATGTACACTGATTCCCATGCATTCAACTGTGAGGCTTTTCGTACATTTCTAATAATTTTTGCCTTCTCCCAGTCTACACAGTGGGCTTGAGTTAAAGCATGTGCTGCCACACTTGATTCGTTGGCTCGTTCATTATCCACCGCATTCTTATGTTCACGTAGGCGGATTTTGAATTTCCGACGAGTTTGGCCGATGTATACACTTGTACAGTCTTTGCAGGGAATCTGATAGATCCCTGCTTTTTCATCCGGTGGAATTCTATCTTTCAGGTTGCACAAAAGGTCTTTCAGGGTGCTCTCACTTTTGTACACCACATGAAATCCGTGTTTCCGGAGTGTAGACTGGACTGCGTTGGTTATTTTGGGATAGTACGGTAGGCTGATCCTTTTGTGTTGTTCCTTCGTGTTCTCGTGTGCTCACGGATACCTTCTCAGGTTTTAACTGTGAGAATGGATTTCGATTGAGAAAGATGCGATAAATAATAGAATATACAGCCGGTCTAATTAATTGTACAGGTTTTCCTTTTTAGGTTACCTAAAATAATCTTTGCCGCATGTTGTGACACATGAGATTTTCGGATTTTCATTTCGTTGAAGGGTTGATTGATGTAAACGGATGTAAACGGGAGCAAGATTACTTGGGTTTAATATTCATATCAATTAAAGTCAATGGAGCACATTGGTCCAATGACCTTCTAAACTTCAGAATGAATTGGATGATCTATAACATATACTATTTATATTAGGCTGTCAAAAAAGTCCTGCGGTATTTCCGCGAGGTGTCGTTGTAAGCGCGTAGTTCTAGTTGTATTCATTGTATACTATAGCTTGTTGGAAAGGTATTTTATAGTCCTTGACAGTGTTTTGTTTGGTTAAGTCGTTCGTGAGTTATAGTGTTGCAAATATGGAGAAAAATAAAGAGAAAATCCGACATATTTTACAGTACTACTATGACAAAGGCAAAAATGCATCTCAAGCTGCCAATGAAATTTGTGCAGTTTATGGACCCGATACAGTTTCCATTTCTACCGCACAACGATGGTTTCAACGTTTTCGTTCTGGTGTAGAGGTCGTCGAAGATGCGCCACGCTCCGGAAGGCCTGTCGTCGAAAATTGCGACAAAATCGCTGAATTAGCCGAGAAAGACCGGCATAGTAGCAGCCGTAGCATCGGCCAAGAGCTGGGGATAAGTCATCAAACCGTTATTAACCATTTGAAGAAGCTTGGATTCACAAAGAAGCTCGATGTATGGGTGCCACACACGTTGACGCAAAAAAAAACATCTTTGACCGTATCGACGCATGTGAATCGCTGCTGAATCGCAACAAAATCGACCCGTTTCCGAAGCGGATGGTGACTGGCGATGAAAAGTGGGTCACTTACGACAACGTGAAGCGCAAACGGTCGTGGTCGAAGCCCGCTGAAGCGGCTCAGACGGTGGCCAAGCCCTCATTAACGGCCAGGAAGATTCTGCTGTGTGTTTGGTGGGATTGTCAAGGAATAATCTATTATGAGCTGCTTCCCTATGGCCAAACGCTCAATTCGGACCTGTACTGCCAACAACTGGCACGCTTGAAGGTAGCACTCATGAAGAAGAGGCCATCTTTGATAAACATAGGCCGCATTGTCTTCCATCAGGACAACGCCAGGCCACACACTTCTTTGGTGACGCGCCAGAAGCTCCGGGAGCTCGGATGGGAGGTTCTTTTGCATCCGCCGTATAGTCCGGACCTTGCACCAAGTGACTACCGACTGTTTTTGTCCATGGCGAACGAGCTAGGTAGTCAGAAGTTAGCCACAAAAGAGGCCTGTGAAAATTGGCTATCCGAGTTTTTTGATAATAAGGAAGCGAGCTTCTATAACAGGGGTATTATGAAGTTGGCATCTCGTTGGGAACAAGTCATCGAACAAAACGGCGCATATTTGACTTAAAACAGATGATTGTAACTAATTTTATGAACAAATGAAAATTCAAAAAAAAATACCGCAGGACTTTTTTGACAGCCTAATATAAACTCAAAGTCAGCATAGCACGCAGGCTCTATGAACCATTTAGGGTTAGATTTCTTGTTGTGAACATTGCACCAGTCGTTGTTGAAATGGTAGATCAATTGGTCTGTACTTCAGCATGTTTTGGAGGACCTAGAACATATAATATGTATATAAACTCGAAGACGATATAGAACGTTGCTGCTTGGGTAGGCACCACACGCTCTGCGCACTAACCGTATTGAATTCGGAAGTGTAAGCAGGAGGAAAATAACACTGAGAGTGTGTAAGAAAAGAAAGATCGATCCAAGGCCAATACACCTTCGATCGATCGAACGATTAATGTCAAAAAACGAAATTGGTTAAGGAATAGAAAGGGTGAGGGAGGGATAATATTGGGTTGGGGAAAAGAAATGTCGTATATTGTCAATATATGGCAACACTCAAACATATCTTGTATTGTACTTATCGCATCGGGTCATACTATACGGCTTTTTAAAGACGACAATCTGTGCCGAAAAAATTCGTGTAGTTTATGGACCCGATACTGTAACGATTCGCACAGCACAGCGTTGGTTTGATCGATTTCGTTCTGGTGTAGTGGCTGTCGAAGATACACCCCGTACTGGTAGGCCAATCGTCGTGGAAACCGTGGATAAAATCGTTGAAATCATCCAAGTAGACCGGCATGTGAGCACTCGCTCGATTGGCCAGGAACTGGGTATAAACCATAAAACCGTTTGGAATCGTTTGCAGAAGATTGGATTAAAAAAAAAACTGGATGTACCCATTTTTGAAGAAGATGGTGACTGGTGATGAAAAGTGAATCACGTACGAGGTTTAACTGTTAGACTGGATCGAGGAAAAAAAACTGGAAGAATCCAGTTTAAACGGGAATATTGGCAACGCTGCATGGCACAATTGTTGTGTGAAGAGCGAAATAGCAGAAGGTGGGAGAGAGTTTTGATGGAGGAGTTGGATGACGGCGAGTAAGAGCGCGAGAGATTACGGTATGGGAACTTCAATTTCGATCGGTCGGTATGAGTCAATAGAGACATGGATTAGGAGTCTGGAAACAACTAGTGAAGAGTGTGCACGTCGTCGTTTTGAGGATTTGAGGATTAAGATAATCGCAGAATTTTGAAGTTTTGACTTTGTTTGCGTATGCGGATTGAATTGTTTTGGTCGTGACATTGCTCAGTAGTGTGTGGAGTGGAGATCGCGAGTTTTCTCGGTTTCGCGCACCGTTCACAGGCGATAGAATTATTCGCGATCGTGAAAGTGATTTCGCTGACCTGCGTTCGTTTGGAGTTGCCAAAGGGATTGAACGTTCGCCGAATAGAATACGCGGAACGTGATGTTGTGAAGGAATCATATAGAGAAATGCCACAGAAGAGAAGTAAAGTAGTGCCATAGTTATTGTTACCGGTAAAGAAACTAGTGACAATTAAGATACCCACTAGCGTTGGATGTGTGCCACGACAGCGGTGACATCGGAGACAGTGCAACATCGACAGGTCAGGTGAGTGCGCTCAGGGCTCCGAAAATCCTAGAGGTCAAAGAAACTCCGACCCCGTACGAAGTGTATCATGTGCAAATCACTGGTTTGACCAGTTGTTATTTACGGGCACGAAGCATGGACGTTGCTCGAAGAGGTCGTGCAAGCACTAGGTGTTTTCAAACTCTGAGTGCTCAGAACAACATACGGTGGAGTACAGGGGAAAAAAGTATAGAGAAGGAGAATGAATCACGAACATCCACGACTCTACGGCGAACTCAGCATCCAATAAGTCGCCAAGGCTCGAGGAGTGCGACGGGCGTGATAAGTTGTTAGAATCAGGGCCCGAAATCTTCGAAGGTGAAAAATGAAGACCGACTCTACTCTCCGTAGCTTCGCTTCGACTAGAACTGCTTCAGCAGTCGCCCACAACAAAAAGTGACTTGACTAGAAAATGAATTGACCAGCGTTGATTAGCGAGGATGACCGGTGAACTAGTCCAATCAGTGGTTATTTTTTAACTGACTCGACTAATGAATACAAATCTGCCTCTTCATTCAACTGACTTCAGTCCACACTTCCATTTCCCCCTGATACTAAATTTATACCCGCGTACGCAATCTTATTTTTACGTCCATATAAAGAGGAACGAAAACATTATTTCTGATGCAAAAAAAGAAGTTACCCCATCAATGGACGGTTCATTGTCTACCCATCGTGAATTCAAACCAACGAACATTAATCAAGAATGCTATAAAGGTACTCGCGTTAGTATTAGTAAATAGCGTGCAAAATAGCGCACACACACTGCACGTTATTTTATATGTGTGAGTAATTTTTGTGTACGATACAAAATAATCTAGCTCACCTGTAGCGTATGTTAAACCACGTTGAACTCGAATATCGATGCACGCACACGTACATGGGAGAGAGAAAGAGAGGAACGAATTCGTTTTGGGAGAAGTCACTTGAAATGCAATGAGGACAATTTGACTGGGAAGAATGATATGATATAGTCGAGTCGGTAGAGGGAGTTAGCGATTAAACGCCCGACTGACTGTTCAGTCCTTTTGGCGCAGAAACTGCGTGAAGAAGCCAAAAGACATTGCTAACTGAATACGGATATAGTCAGTCAGATAGTCAGCTGACTATCCTCAGTTGACTATGACTATGCCTATTAGAATTCTGGGAAAGCAGTGCCGCAATGATGGTATTCGCATCGAATCCGGTGGGAACAAGAAGAATAGCCAAACGAGCGAGGTGGTTGGAGCAAGATTTGGGAAGCATAGGTGGCTCTGGGGTTGGAAAACTGCAGCCATGTCTCGGGTTTATTGCCGAAACGTTGTGAAGAAGATTTAGTCCCAATGGGATGTATAATTATTGTATGCAAAATAAAATTGGTATGCTAATCATAAAGTTCCGCTCCAAGCAAAAATTATTATGTTATGTAAAAACTATTTCAGAAAAAAGTGACATGTTTTTTTATTTGCCTCTGTTAAAGATAGACGTAGTTCTACGACAGAACCTTTCTCACTAATTTGGTTGTATTCTGATCATTACGGATTTTAATATTTCTGATGATAGAAATTCTGTGAATTGATAACACGATTCAACTAATAATTCAAAAGCCTCGGGCATAGGAAAGCTGTCTAGGAACATAGAATGATCAGTACTATCGTGATGACTGTTCGAAACTCTGTACAAACGCAACCTAATTCGTTAACCCGCGCGAATGTTTCCTTCAGATATGGTTAACCCTCGATTGAAATTAATGTTTTACTTTCCATGTGGCAATCGTTCTCTACTTTCTCATGTGTTCTGTCTTCTTTGGTCAATGTGCTTCTTCACATTTTTCTAGCTCCACGTTAATCTTGGGGACAATTAACAGCCTGACATTTATCCCTGTACTTGCACTTAAAATTATTGTTCTAGCTATCGTCATAAAATTTTATTTTTCTCATATCATTTCTTGTGAATATCATATTGTTGATTCTGAATGTTTTGATTCCTCAGAGAAGATGGTGTAATATTACATCAGCGTTACAGATACGTTACGTTTGTGTTACGTGTTTACATTTATTGTTTAGATTAAATCAGTCTCGTTCATAACATATATTTGATCATTAGATTACTTACTAACACAGATAAAGATCTACAAAAAAATAGGAGGTAAAAGCGACGGTTAAATTAGCTTTTTTTTACACAAATGATAATGATTCAATCAACAACCGGCAGTGAAGAGTAGTTTCATATATTAAATAAACTCTACGATTGGTTCTAAACAAACAGTTAACATACACATAACATACAATTTTGTTTTCCCTGTACCAATTGTTTTTTGCGTATTACTTTGTTCCATGAGTAAAGGGTTCAAGATATAGAAAACAATTCGGAACTTAGGCGCTGAGTCAGTCGTTTCTAATTTAGTATCGTTAATATTGAACCTACTTCTGCACTGTTTGAATTTATGAAAAGTAAACTCTACAGTGGTGTTTCCTATTTAGTCCGAATCTATTACAATAGCTTAGTATCATGTAGTACATTCAAATCATTTGCTATGCTGTCAAACATTAATAGTTTAGAGCATTACAGATGTGATTACACCCTTCCATCCCATCCCGCTGAACGGATTGAATTCGTTCGGTTTTGGGGCTTCAATCAGCTAGCTAAAATATTTTAAACCCGCCACCAGTAAAAATTTCTCGATGAACAGTTCCGAATCGAGCACGGCAATGTGAGCCGCGCGTCCAATCAGGGCGTTGGCTGTATGGGGCAGAGCATGATGAACATCGAAACGAGCCAGCGTTAAGTCTGGTCGGGCTATCATCGGTGCAATTATGTTGTGTACCATTTCGCTGGAACCAGAAACAGTATTACACATTGACAGGCGAACAGCGCCATTACAACCGATCTTACCGATAAACTACGCCCAGGTTTGACTGGTCTCTGATGGCTGCCTTGCAGAGCTCCAACCTGGCGGAATGGGGCGGAACGTAACGGTCCTGAGAGGACCCACAGAGTAGAACGTTCTTGAAATGGTGTAGAGTACTTCGTTGGCTCAACCGGTAGAGGAAGCTCTGCCTCGGATCGGGTGCATCTCGCAAACAGAGCTGCAGAAGTGATCCACTTTTTTTCCACTTCTGCATGAACCACATTCCTTTTTGAGGGAATAAAATCATGACAACTTTCGAAATACGCTCGGAACATCAATCTGAATCGCTGACTTACCCATGTTAACTAATCCACTTGAGTTGTACAACGTTCCCAGGTGTGGACCTGACAGTGACAGGAACGTGTACAGTCTTGTCAGTAGCGGTCGCATTTGGGGACGGCTTAGTGCGGACCGAACTATGATCGTACCCAACGAGTGGGCCACAAAAGATATCCTGGTGGGGTTCAGCTGATAGGTTTCGATGTGGTACAGAACCTCCGCCACCAGCCGATCGGTCATCGTTTCGAAGTCCGAAAACGTATCACCTTGGTTGCGTTCGGACATGAGAAACTCCAGATGGGCCCCCGGCAGGCCTAGTTCCAGATACGTTCGAACAAGTCGCAAATCAGCGGAGTTCCCATCGAGTCCATGAACGCAGATCACCAAGTGGAGTCCGCTGGAGGAGAATGGTCTGAACTCGTCACTGATGTGGAAGTAAGGCATCTCCGAGGCAAGCTTCTGGAAGTCGGAATAAATCGAACCCGAGTAGCTGATTTGCTTGCGGAATTCTTCGCGACACTTCTCGAATTCCAACAGTTGCATCGGGGGATCGATTCGGCGCTTGGTGTCTTCCTCGTCCTGTTTTTGCTGCGTGCGTTCGAGCTCTCGCATCGATGACTTTCGTTCCGGAGGAATTGGATGACTTTGCACGTGGTGAGTACCGTTTTGATTCGCCGTGCTGATGGTTGCGTTCGGGTTGTTCAAAGTTTCGGCACACTTTGCGATAGCGGCGAGTTCACTGGAACTTTGCGATTTTAGTACCGGGCGTGGCGCTTTAACCACTTCGTAAATGTGGTACAAGGGGTTATCGATGGCCTGAACTTCATACTTCTTGATGATGTGCTGCTGAGGAATCGATTGCTGTATTGGTTTACTGTATTGCGGTTGTTGGATGATCTGTTGCTGGACTGGTGGAATTTGGAACTGTTGGGATGCGGGTACGATTTGTTGCTGCTGGATGACCATCGAGGGAAGTGCTTGTGGTTGCAGAATTAATGGAACCGAAGGTTGTTGTTGCTGGTGCAATTGTAATTGTAGTGATTTTTGTGGTTGGTACTTTTGTTTTGGTGGTGAATGCGCCAGCAATGGATTTTTCGGCGCAGGTTCTTTATCTTGTGGTGGATTTTCCTTCGCCGTATCCTCAACCAACGAGGGAGGATCTCGGAACTCATCCGGTGGAGGTGGAGCATCTCGGAATTGCTGTGGAGGAAGCAGATGAAGATCCTCGAACGCATAGTCAGAGATATGAGCCAGATCGAAGTCGGATTTAGATTTCTCCTTCTTCGTACTGCGTTTCGGTGGATGAGTATCCATTTTGAAGGGTTGGCTGTTTTTCTTGGCATCGCTTCCTTTCTGAATCGATCGCGGCTCGTTCCATTCTTTTTCCAGATTGTTCCAATTTTCGATCTGTACGGAACCTTTGATGTTGTCATTGTTGGGTTTAGACTTCATCGAACTCTGATTACTTCTGACCAAGAAATCATTGCCGCCCGATTGATTGCTGTTCTTACGGTTCATCAACCGGGGTTGCTCGTTCAACAGCTTCAGGAGTTTCTTCCGCAATTGATCGCCGTTCACGACTCTGTTGTCATTTTGCAACGTATCTGGGCTAGATGGACCTGTACTCCTTCTGCTGGACACCCATCCGGATTGTTCACTGAGTGAAGAGGTTGACTCGCTGCTGGAATGTCTCCGTCTCAGTCGCAAGGGTGGTAGTGGGGAATTACTAAACGCCGGAGGAGGTGCCAAATTTGGTAGGCTTTCGCTGAACCCCGGCGCTCCACCAGCTTGCTCCAATTCCAAGTTCTCCAGTTTGAACGGTACACTTGCGGATGAAAGTAGCCTTCTCTGTTTACTACGCGTCTTCGGAGTAACCTCACGACTGTCTGTACTGCTGGACTCATTGGTACCGTTAGTGCCTTTACTGTTCCTTCGCTGGTTGTTGACTATTTGCTTGAAATCCGCCACTCGGATTCGGGCAAACTCGACAGTTCGGTGCGGCAGCGTGTTGCTGTTGGGTTGGGATGTTCCATTTTGAACACGCAACATTTGCGATGAGTTACTCCGTGGAATGGTGTTAGAGTCAGCTTTGCTATTAAGCGCTCCAGTTGATTGCTGCTTTTTACTGCGGATCGGTGGATAGGAATTTCGTGGAGGTATCGAGAGACCCATACCAGCGTTCTTGGGTAATGAATTGTAATAGCAGGCGGTTTTCGAAAGATGTTTATTGGTATCGCGATTCATGTGGGGTTGTGTGTAGGGATTTATATCCAGATCGTAGTCGGATTTGACTCTGCCGTAACCGTTCACCTGTTTCGGCATGCGATTAAGGGTTTGCACAGCGCTTGGAATCTGGTTCTTCGTCACTGGACAGCTTGTATCCTTCATTGCGTAGATTCCAGTGCTGTTGGAATTATTATGGCTATTCGGTTTTCGAGGATCACCGGGGTTTTTGTATTTCTCTCTGAATTCGTTAATATTTTTCAGAAGATCCTCAGCCTGGACAACATTCTTCTTGGGTTTGGTAGGAACAGTTTGAATAATTGCGTTGCCGGGTTGGTGATATATAATTTGCTTCTGGTTGTTGTAATTGTAATTGACATTATGGACGTGTTGACGTGGTAAGGACGATGTATTGTTTTGAACTTCCAGCTGATCAAGTGACTTACTGTGACGCGTTGGAAGCGTACCACTGCTGACGGTAGATCGCGGCATAGAAATGGCTTTGAACTGTCCCCATTGACATTCTGGTTCAACGAGTGTGGACACTGAATGACGGGAGAGACCTTTAGTGCATAGACCGTTCTGAGGAATGGCAGCAGCCGGAGTTATCGTTAGACTAGCTTGCAGAATGTCTCCCCCAAGAGCGTATCGTGTAGTCATCAAACCCATGTAATTATTGCACATTTTAGGGATAGGTTCAACATAACATGTGGCTATCCCACAGGAACATTCCTTGGCGCCCATAATCGGAGCAATCTTACTTGGATTGGGATGACTGGTTTTGATTTTCCCGATCGTTCCACTGTAACCATTGAGCTGGGGTTCACTTCCCGACCTTCGTTTGCCATAATCATTTGCGTCCGTGTAGCGGTCTTCGAAGATTAGAGGCAGTGAGTTGGCATCGCCATCCAGTGGAGTGCAGTGAACCGGTAGTGGCGGCAATGATGACAGATATCTCGATCTCCGGGCCATTTCACAGATTTGCACATAGTTTTGGTAGTTGGAGTCATAGCAACCACTGGCCGAATGCCGTGGGTTTTCGATTACAAAAAATCCTTCCGCAAAACGTCTCACTCGGAGGGTGTGATGTTTCTTGGCAAGTAAGCTGTGTACCGGTGGTTGGTTTGCCGCCGATAACACACGTCTCCAGTAGAGAATACATTCGGCGCATAGCTGGGCTATATCGGAGTTGGCACGTGCAGCGAGATCGTCCTCAGTATCCATAAGCTAGAATTAATTGAAGTTAATAGCCTCCGAAATCCGACATTGATTTGGCGCCTTACCTTTGCTGAGTCAGCCAACTTTTTCAGTCTTTGCTCGGTGTCCAGATTGGAGAGTGGTGTCGATCCGGTCATGGCGGCCCACTGGGGCGGTAGTACGGTACAAAATTCCTGCAAGGATAATCGCAGCGATTCCAGTGCTCCCAGCAGTAAGGCACATATTTCCTTATGTATATTACGCGCATGTAGCAGACGACTGGCCGAGCCGCCACCGCACTTGGCTCCGCTGCCAATTTGTGGTCCAAAGAATATTGCTTCCAGTGGGCCAGGGGAGTTTCCCCCACGACAGTTGAGCTTGGAGCTGGCAATCCATGGTTTCGTGGATTTTGGCGCGCTGTTGATTGACAGAAGAAAAACAAAGAAGTACAAAGGTAGTTTTATTATGTAGTTCAAACTTTAAAAAGGGTGTATTATTATCGGAAAAACATGTGCCTTTGAAACAAACTTAGTGTGAAAAAATGAAACTTCTGATTGTAAATAAAAGTGATGGAAATGTGTTCCGCCGGGTTACTGTTTTGAGTTGTTTCATTTTTTCTAATTGTTGATGTGGAGAGTAAGATACATTAAGCAGATACGGGTCGAACGATCCGTGAAATTCATAGGCAGGTCGATTTTCGTAATTTTTTTCCAAGAGTTTTATCGATTGTGAAATATTGGGAAACACACAAACACGTATATTGGACAAAAATGATTCGGGAGGTTTGCAGTTGCAAGAAACATTCAGTAATGAAGAAAGTACGACTATGAAATATAGATGATGGTTTTGAGGACCTTACCAGCTTTGTACATAGTGCATAAGGCTTTTCCTTTTAAGATAAATTTAAATACCCGGTATAGGCAATGATATGAGATTGTGATGAAATGAGAAAAGAATGAAAAAAAGAGTTTAAAATTGAGTCAGTTGAGTGTGTGATTCAATGTGTCTAACCTAGTCTAATGGGAAATAATATGTAACAAATGTCAAAAGGTTTAATGGAAATCAAGATACCATTCAATATGGTATACCTTCCGCTGAGTGCTTATACGGTCCAAGAGTTTCTATCAAATACTAGATTACCAGCGAGGTACGAATTTTTACTAAACAGTATATAGTACTTTTAATATTTATAACATCACTCTCGATCTTTCGATTTTCAATCTACATAACTAATGAATGGTTTTCATAGAGGTTTAGAACTTGAAGATGGTAACACTATTTGATATGTCCATCTGTTGCTTATGCTACGAAGAAAAAGACTCGGTTCCGAAATTTTCAACGAAGTTTGTATTTCACGTTAAAATTTCCTGTAATATTTTTAATTTTAGTTTTACAATTTTACTGTACAGTTTTCCATATAAACATACGTTTTGTAAGCTTCTTCTCATTTAGCCCGAAGTTCAACTAAATAAATTCTCCAATGAATCTGAGCGATATTCTATTTCAGAGAGTTGTTACAAATTATTTGCATTCTAAATTTTCCTTACTTATATATAAATTTACCGTATATTGTGACGAAATAGTTGAGTCATACAATGTGGAGACAACTAGGCACTTAACCTATAAGCTAACAAATAATAAATTCATTAAATAAATCCATCTTGAAGTTGGTTCTTGTCTACTTACTGTATCAAAGATCGGTAAATTAGAATTGAAATATTACTGTATCATAAACTTTTATATGTATGAAAACTATATTCTGCATAAATTATTGGGCCTGATCACGAGCGTCACTTCACGGTGAAAACGAAGTGAATTGTATACAACGTTAATACGGCTGCCAACGTGTGTTTAGAATCCGGAAAAATTCATCCGTCGTGACAACTTTGATGAATTCGGTGTTATTATGAATACCACGATACTGTCAAGTCACGGGGAAAACAAGTATATTTGTCACTTGTGTTTTAGATGGTGAAAGCTAGTCACGCGGAATGGAGTAAGTTTAATTTCGGATCTATTTAGCTTTTTTGCTAACATTTTGAATCTTGTCTTGCTTCTTAAGAAAGAAAATATAAACAAACAGCAATTTACCCGCTTTGGACTCTATAAATGCGCTATGGGATGTAATTGAGGACTAAAAATGTAGCTCCCGTAGACCGATTGAAACATGGCGAAAGGTCTAATTTCGATTGTCCTAAATGAATAGTCCTAAATGAATTTTTTGTTTCTATTTTAAGGATTAGAGTAAAAGAGAGTTGCAACCCCCTAAAATGGCAATGGAGGCCACTGGCCCAAAACTATCATTATGATTGATTATGTATAATATTGATTTGTTGATATGTAATGTAATGAAATGTTTTTCCAATATTGAAGAGCTGGTTTTTGGAATTCAAACATTCGCAATTGGTGGATAAGGCCCGAATCAGGACCATAGCTACATCGATTAAGGCCATTGATCTTTTGTTTTACGTAATAGATATTTTCAACGATATTGTTTTGAAGACATAGTTTGAATGAAAGAATATTTAAGTTTCAAGTAAGGAAAAAATGAATCTATCATTGCAAAGCTTTCAAATTAATAATTTTTAAATTATTCTCTAGTTCTTTTTCCATAATTTTGATATCCATCTAAAGAACCATCATTTTCTGCTTTTGGCAAATTCCTTGGAACTCATCAGATGGAATGGAATATATATGGAAATTATGCTTCTGACCGACGCTACTGACCAGTTTCTGTTTAAACAATTATATCAAACCTCATGTCCCGTATATTAAATTACACGAGAATGGGAAGGATAAGAGGATTAAACTTCAGAATCCCATATGGGAGTAGCTCAGATTATACTGATCATGAGATGGATAAATTCGGGTTTATTCTGATATATAGAAGATATAAATTGTAGAAACGGTTCTTGAAAAATGATTCTAACGTTGACCTATACTAAATACTTCTCACTATTCAAACGAGTAATACAGAGCTGAGTACAAGAGTATGCGAGATATCGATCATTAAACTCATGATAGTCATGCTTTACCTCTAGAGTAATTTATAGAAAGAAGAAATACAATTACACTCCCATATGTTCAACAACTACATTCAAGAACAACCAAGTATTCCCCCTCATCTTTGAACCAGCGTTTGATTCAGCAAACTAACGCACCAAGCAAATGATTCATGGAATGAGTTCGAATAGTTGGATTGAAATACCAAATCATCGAGGTATAATCGCAAACTTGTCATTCTAAAACAGACGTTCAATTAAATGGAATATTATCCCATACACTTATTAATTTTACCTGCATAACGTTCAAACGTTCGAAATTATGCAACTGACATGTCTCTTATAAACGGAAATGAACTCTTTTACTTCACAGAGTTCTATTTTACACGCAATTGTCCGTGACAATGATGATAGACACAAAAAGATTAAGTGAAGTGTAAGAGACGTGAAAGCGTTTGTGACAGTGATGTTTGTGATCAGGCCCATTGACATCAAGCCCATGCGTTTACTCCCAACAAAACTGTGGAACAAAATGAATCCTCATCTCTTGATTGATCTCTTTTACTCCGAGTAATTGTATTTGGCATCAAAGCTTTATTTTAGAGGTGCACTTGCTGACAAGGGGCGCTCGCAACACCATCATTTTGACAGCCGTTTTTCGTTTAGTTTGATTTTCTATTATTTTTTAAGAATATTTCGTCTGGTTCACGCCGGTCTCATCGGACCGACAGCGTCTACACTTGGAACGATAGTATCATACGAATGAAACACAAATTTCTGCAAAATCCGAGAACTAATCAAGCAAATGGAACCAAATCTGGAATATGGAGGTTTTAGGGGGTAATAAATGTTTCTATGGTGATTCGACACTCCTCCCTTCTCTCTAAGGAGAGGCTGTCATACCAATGAAACACAAGTTTCTGCATAACTCGAGAACTAATCAAGTAAATCGAGCCAAATTTGGCATGTGGAGGTTTTAGGGGGCACGAAAAGTTTCTATGGTTGATCGACACTCCTCCCCCTTCTCTAAATCAAGCAAATGGAACCAAATTTGGGATGTGAGGATTTTTGGGTACGAGATACACATATTTCAACCAAACTTATTCCAACTAAACATGTTAATTGAAAATTTTCGGAAAACTCTGAAGGTAAATGGGAAAATTCGGAACACAATTACATAGTGACAAGCCATTGTTAGTCCATTTGATGTTTGCGCTAATGAAATTGATCTTTGTTCGAAAGTGGAAATGGATTATAATGTGATAATACGCACTCCTATATCTTCTTCTATCTATATAAATAAAAATGGATCACTAAATGTGTTGATAAGAGCAAAACTCGGGAAGAAATAGTCCGATTTATGGCTGTCTTTATTCTATCTTGTTCATATTTTCTGTATCAAACATTTATTCAACGTAACGGAGAAACATGTTATTTGCAAGTGAATGCAAATAATGTATAGTCAAAACCGGTAATGCGTTGATTTTCACTATCAGTGAGTGGGCAGTTACTTCTGGTTGACCGATACGGATACTCTGCCTATCCCTCATTGACTTCCTTCACTTTCGACGAATACATCAAACGCCTCTTGACGGCTTCATATACTCCGTATAACCACACATAAAAGTGGTCTTGGTGAAGGACGACAAAATATAGGCCAATCTTCTAGGGTTCTAATTTTGTTAATGTTGTCCGAAGCCGACGGTAATTCCAGTGCTGGTACCCACGGACCAACGCGGGGCTCATCCTATGCACACGATTCATAATAGCTCCTGAATAAGAACAAGATGCGTTGGTCATTTCTTCTAGAGATGCACACATTTTTTTTCTGAATAATTATATTCTATTATAATGTTACGGAATTTACGGGTACTCTCTGTGTGAACACATTGATAGTTAGGAGATGAATTCGTAGATGGGGAAAAGGAAAGACGTTAATAAGAGTCAGTCGATAGTTGAATAGTAAAAGAAACTACACGTGTTTTACTCCGTCGTGAAAAGATCCGTAAACGTGGTATAATTCCAGCTTCAGTGTTCGGTTCTCTCTGTAAACACACAGGTTATTTAAACCTGTGATTGGAGATACCAAAAACTAATCAATTCTGTAACATTGCACAATGGTCCAGGAGTTGCATTTAAGTGGAAATTAGCAATTAGAGCTCGACTGTTATTCTCTAGACAAAAACTGTCTTTGACAAAGTTGTTACATATGATAGAGCGCTCATTTCTGTGTTGTCAAAAATTTTCGATGATATGAAAAATCTTACTTTCTTATCTTTATAGATAGAGGTAATAGAGTTAGACAATGTTGTAGCCCCAGTTATCATAATCAAAGGGCCTGGCCGGGTAGGGGAGTAAAACGTGCCCCCAAACCAAATCACCAACTGTATGGCAAATATTGTATAGTATATTAAATGAGAAATTTTGGCGGTTTATTTGAACTCCTACGTGGTTTAACATAGGATCTATAGTGAAAAACGTACTTTTTCGATTTTTCCACGTCATCTTCAAAAGCTTCGAGATAAAAATTTGAAAAAAATACTGAATATGCATCTTACTACGGTGTATCAAGAAAAATTATCAAAAAAAATGCATCAAACATTTAAGTACTGAAAAAAATATTGAAATTTCGAAAAAAAAAAATTTGTGCTTTAAAGATTCAGTACTACTCTAATTCAAAAAAATATTTTAAAATATTTTTTTTTATATTTCCAAAGGGTCTGGCTGGGTAAGGGAGTAAAAAGTCCCCCAAACCAAATCACCAGCTATATGGAAAATATTGTATAGGGTACTAAATAAAACATTTTGGCAGTAGTACCATATATTTGGTACACCATAGGATTTATGGTGAAAAATGCACCTTTTCGTTTATTTCACGCTATTCTCAATAGCTTTGAGACAAAAATATGAAAAAAATACAGAAAGTACATCTTACTAAGGTGTATCAATAAATATCTTCAAACTATTTTTTCATCAAAAAATCCAATAATAAAAAATTTTTAAATACGCAGTACAAAAAAATATTATATATTTTCCGGCATTTCGAAATTTTGCAAAAATAAAACTTTAAGACTGCTCTAATTTTTATTTAAATGCGTTTGTATGTGTCTTTTTTACATTTGGCGTAATTTTTCCTGAATTTTTAAGAGCATAGCGAGACACAAAAATAATTTTCTTCATCGTCTGCATTATTATTATTATTTTCTTGAAATCGATTATTTTATTGTGTTTGTGATTTTCAATTGTAAGATTAAAATAAAAAAAATAATAATTCGGATTTTTAAGTGTTATTCTCATTAATCCGAATAATTTTTCTACAAGGACCTTTTCTTCACAGAGCTCCATCGTACTGCTGACTCCTATCAATTCTGTAAACCATCTAAATCCAATGTAAAGATAATCTCACATATTTTAAGATACGAGGAAAAAATCTTTGTACAGCATGCTCTAAATATACCGACAAAATTTAGACACATGAAAAACAAAATTTAAAAAATAATAGAGCAGTAATGGATCTTTATATTCAAAATAAATTAAAAATACCCAAAGGCCAAAAAAATAAAATTTTTGTTGGCGCAATTCTCTTAAAAATTCAAGAACAATTTAAGCTACATGTGGAAAAAACAACACATATGAACGCATTTAAATAAAAATTAAAGTAAAATTGAGTCTCAAAGTAATATTTTTTTCCAAATTTCGAAATGCCTGAAAATATATTTTATATAATATATACACTCTGAAAATTCTGAAAAAAATCACATATACCTAAAATAGACGCAGGAGGAAATTTGAATACAAACTAGAGTAGTACTGAATCTCAAAATAAAAAATAAAAAATTAAAATTAATTTAAACATTTTTAGTACTTGATTTTTTGATGAAAATATTGACTGATACACCTTAGTAAGATGTACTTTCAGTATTTTTTTTTATATTTTTGTCTCAAAGCTATTGAGAATGGCGTGAAATAAACGAAAAGGTGCATTTTTCACCATAGATCCTATGATGTATCATATAAGGACTTAAATATCTGGTACTACTACCAGAATGTTTTATATAGTACCCTATACAATATTTTCCATACAGCGGGTGATTTGGTTTGGGGGACTTTTTACTTCTTTTCCCAGCCAAACTCTTCGGAAATATAAAAAAAAATGTTTTGTACCGCGCAACACTGAAAAAAATCTGAAAAAAATCACACATATCTAGAAAAGCCGTAGGAATACGTTTAAATATGAATTAGAGTAGTACTTAATCTCTAAACCCAAAAAAAAAATCAAAATTTAAATTTTTTTTAGTACTTAAATTTTTGATGAATTTTTTTTTCTGACAATTTTTCTTGATACACCGTTGTAAGATGCACATTTAGTATGTTTTTTTCAAATTTTTATCTCGAAGCTTTTGAGAATGGCGTGGAATAATCGAAAAAGTACGTTTTTCACTATAGATCCTATGTTAAACCACATAGGGTTTCAAAAAAATCGCCAAAATTTCTTATTTGATATCCTATACAATATTTGCCATACAGCTAGTGATTTGGTTTGGGGGCACGTTTTACTCCCTTACCCAGCCAGACCCTTTGGAAATATAAAAAAAAAAATTCTTGTACCGAAAAAATCTGAAATAAAAGCCGTTGGAACACATTTAAATATGAATTAGAGTAGTACTGAATCTCTAAAGCACAAATAAAAAATTGGCAAACAAACAAATGAAAAGCGCGTGGGAAAAAAATATCAATAACTTTGAGCGAAGTTGAGGTATTGACAAGTTCTGCATCGCAAAATGTTTGTATTAGTAAGTTCTAAAAGTCTTCTGAAGACGGTTTGTATGTAGAATTTGACATATAAAAGTAAGAGTGTCAGAAGTGGGATATAAGTATCCTAGCCATACAGAAATTGGTTATGTCATTGCCTACTACCAATCTACCTTCCGTAAGCAATCTGGATGTTCAGCATGCCGGAGCCGGAGGTGACAGCCCCAAAGCTATTGAAGTAATGTTCAACGAGAAGCAAAAGAAGGATGATGAGGGTTGGAATTGGATCACCTGCGAAATCAAATGAATGCATTGTCAGCATTAAAAGATTTCAGTGTAACGTTAAACGCTATACAATTCACCGGGAATCCGATAGGCCAAAGCTCCCCTCAGCCCACTCGACGTGAAGGCGTCGCCCATTTTGGTGCAAATACTTCTGCAATGCCGGGCTTCAGTGGCAACTTTCAAACTGGCTGTGATCAAACAGCCGAACATAGAGAAATCACGGATGCAGCTGCAACTAACATAAAAACCACAACACCATCACATGTAAAAATTACTCCGGACATATAGGATGGAAATAAAAATTGGTCTGATTACGTTCTATCGTTCGAGATAGGAGCCGATATTAATGGATGGAGCTTCGAGTGAAATATTTAGCCGCGATGCTGAGATGTCCTGCACACGAGGTTCTCCGAAATATCGCGCCAAAGATTCGCAGTGATTATTCGGCTCTTAAATATTCTCTGAACCAACGCTTCGTTCCGAAGAGGATTGCATCATGCACAGCTGCGGTCGATGTGAAGACATCACGACCTATTCCGATGCTGTCAAAAGACTCGTATCTTCGGTGTACCACAATTGTCCTAATGATGTTCGCGATTTAATTGCTCTCAATCATTTTATTGACAGTCTAATTGATCCTCTTGTCCAAGACCGAGTTCGGTAAGCCAAATTGAATAAGCTCGACGAAGCGGTTCAAATGGCTCTGCAAATAGAATACAGCCGAAATGCGACCAGATCGGCCCAAAAAGCTGTAAGATTAGTAGCATTAGCTAGAACCGAAAGTGAACAATCGTTCAGTGATGAATCGTCCGAGGAAAATGCGATCGCGTTCGAAGTAAGAGCTGTAGATACTCAAACCAAACCATTCCGTAAAGGTACCAATACAAAACTAAAAATCGATCGGGAAACGATCGTTCGCCGGCTTAGTGGGGCATAGGTCGGCAGAAACTCAAGCTTCATCAGTATCTATTACGTTCACACTTTAACGCGACACCATGGCAGTTATCTCGCTTCGATTAGTATGGACGGTAAACCGTGCGAAGCAATTGTTGATAGTGGAGCAGCAAAAACTCTCATCAGCCGAAATTTCTATGAGAAACTAAGACAAATGATCATAAGTGTTAAAAAAAGTACATACGGACCGTATCTGGACAATTAATACCAGTTTTGGCAGAAATCACAATAACTTTCGCGATTGGACAGTTTAATGTTGATCACACCGTCTGGGTCGTTGACCCTCAGAGGACTGCATCCTAGGGAGTGATTTCTTGACCAAAAATGCTTGTAAAATGGATTTCGTGCGAGGAACGTTGCAATTCCCAGAGACTGGATCAATTCCGCCAACGCGATACAGCATAGAGAAAATGTCGTTCCCAGCTGTGCTCCTAAGTGACGTGGAAATCCCAGTCAACTGCGAATTCATTGCTACTGCTAATTGTGTTGTGGATCAGACTCCACAAACGCTCATGGTTGAAAGAAACATAGATAACTCAGAACTCATCATCGCAAGGACTCGCGAGTCTTAAGTAAAAATTATTGTTCTACAATCACTCAGTGTTTAACAAAAACACAGAACTATGACACACAAAATTAATGAAGCCAACATTGATTCACAGAAGCCCCGGTGCATTTGGAATAAACAAAAACAAATAATTGATTCATTCTCGATTCATTCTCGAAATTTGTGTTTCATTTGTATGGCAAAGGAAACCAAATTTGGCATGTGGAGATTTTAGGGTGCAATAAATGTGTTTAAGGCAGATATCGAAATTCTCGCCCGGCTGCGCGATAAATATTCATTCAATCAATCTAGTTTTCGATGAACTGTGTATTGTTGATATTTTCGTCTCTCCCTTTTCACCGAAAATTCTTTTTCAGAGAGAAAGGGATGTTGAGCATCTCTATTTCGGAAGTTCAACGAGAATGCTTTTTCGTCTCTCATTTGGTACTGGAAATATGGAGCGAATAATCAAAGCTAACTTTACCAACATTAGTCCAGAGATTTCGATCGCCGATTTGAGACGAAAATCATCCATTTTCACCCACAGAGAAACATAGCTGAAAATATAGGAGGCGAGAGAATATTATACACTCACTTCGACTCTCGCGAGAAACGCAGAGCCGATTTTTATTTTTCGGAGAGTTATGATTGCCGAAAAATGGTCTAGTTTTCAGTGACTCCTTGATGCCGATAATGGTTTTTCACTTCTTCAGTACAGCTGAAAACATGCGGCAATATTGGGTTTCATCGTGAAGGGAACATGAGATGGATTAATATTTATTTGTACAATTCACATGCTGTTCAAATGCAGATCGTTTGGACGCTGCTCTAACAGACTAATGTTGGTAAAGTTAGCTTTGATTTTTCGCTCCATATTTTCAGTACCAAATGAGAGACGAAAAAGCATTCTCGTTGAACTTCCGAGATAGAGATTTTCGACATCTCTTTCTCTCTGAAAAAGAATTTTCGGTGAAAAGGAGGAGACGAAAAAATCAACAATACACAGTTCATCGGAAACTAGATTGATTGAATGAATATTTATCGCGCAGCCGAGCGATAATTTCAATCTCTGCATTAGTCTGTTAGAGCAGCGTCCAAACGATCTGCATTTGGACAGCATGTGAATTGTACAAATATTAATCCATCTCATGTTCACTTCACGACGAAACCCAATATTGCCGCATGTTTTCAGCTGTACTGAAGAAGTGAAAAACCATTATCGGCCTCAAGGAGTAACTAAAAACGAGACCATTTTTCGGCAATCATAACTCTCCGAAAAATAAAAATCGGCTCTGCGTTTCTCGCGAGAATCGAAGTGAGTGTATAATATTCTCTCGTCTCCTATATTTTCAGCTATGTTTCTCTGTGGGTGAAAATGGATGTTTTTCGTCTCAAATCGGCGAGCATTTCGATCTCTGGTTTAAGGTGGTTAGACACTCCACCCCATCTCTAAGGAGGAGCTGCCATACAACTGAAAGACAAATTGCTGCATAACTCGAGAACTAATCAAGCAAATGGAGCCATATTTGGCATGTGGAGATTTTAGGGGGCACGAAACGTTTCTATGGAGAATCGACACTTCTCCTGCCTCTCTAAGGGGGGCTGCCATATAAATGAAACACAAATTTTTGCATGACTCGAAAACTAGTGAAGCAAATGAAGCCGAATTTGGCATGTGGAGGTTTTAGGGAGCAATAAATGTTTCTATGGTGGTTTGACACTCCTTTCTCCTCTCCAAAGGAGGGCTCCCATACAAGTGAAACACAAATTTCTGCATAACTCGAAAACTAATCAAGCAAATGGAACCAAATTTGGCATGTGGAGGTTGTATTTTAGGGTGCAATAAATGTTTTTACGGTGGTTAGACACTCCACCTACTTCTCTAAGGGGGGAGCTGCCATACAAAATTAAACGGGGTCGTTAGAAGGGTTAGAAGATCAATCAATGAACAGTTCTGCGATTGGACCCATGAACTTGCTCATAGTATGGAAACATGAATGTTTGAAAATATTGATAACAAAAAACAAATTTTGGGCGGGACGAAGTTTGCCGGGTCAGCTAGTTAACTATAAATTTATGCATGAATGAATCTTCCCTTACGTTGCATCTATTTTTGAAAATAAACTAAAATAACAATTGTTTGTTCGAAATACATGCCGGGATAAGCTTCTAGAACTGTGAATACAAAATTCGAAATGTAGTAACATCAACCGATGGGAGCAATACCATGTGTCAGCTAGGAGCAATCGTTCCTCGTCGCTGAATCGACCGGCTCGTGTTGATTTTAGTCTCGAGGTAAACATAGAATTCGATGTATGTGTCAATTTGGGCAATCAATATTGTTATAGAGGACGTTAACCTCAGGATAAACAGGCTAGTCGGAGGGTCTAGTATTTTTGCATAACAAACTATTATGTTGATGCAATATACAGCTCATGCAACCACCAAAGAACATAAGGTATGTTAATTGAATCAGCGTTGACGTGAAATTGTAAAGTATGGCACGAAGAAAATTAACACAGCTTTGAAACAGGTAACACCAGTATCGTGATTATACGAGGGGTACCGCATTTTGCAGAAACACACTCCGTTCACCACAAACCAGCATGGGTAAATGGTTTACTCTGCTTTATTTGACTGTTGATTGTGTCCCTTCACCAACCATGATGGCTATATCCTTTTCCTCTACTACCTCGTTACGCCCAATTTATGTCTATTACGTTCTCCGTCGGCTCATTCTTCCATACACTACAGCGTAAATACAGCCAACCGAAAGCTTCCCCATTGTGGATAAAAATCAGATTGAAACCCTCAGAGTTCTATTTTCGGTCTCCTTATTGTAGGCACCCTACCGCACCCGAACAGGCAATGTCCTCGCACCTTCATTTCCCAAACATGAAGAACACGTGCCAGGATGCTGTGTTTTGTGGTTTGTCCATGTGAGACGGCAATGGAGGGAGGCAGCGAATTCGTGCTGTGTATGTGTGCATTTTTATTGAAATTAGATAACATGAATATACCAGCACATGGCAGTAACGATTAGCCTTCCCGATCATCATCACCCAGGCACGAAGCTTCACGGAGCATGGGAGCAAAGATTGAATCACAGCCACAAATCTGGCGAACTTTGACTCTTACTTTGCTTTATGGGGAAGGTTTCCCATTTGTGCAGTCTGTGGAACGCCTCTACAGATGATTATTATTACTTTATACTGGAATGGGGTACTGATGGGAGTTTTAGAATGGTTCAACAAACTTCGGTAAACGCTATATCCATCAGTGTTGTTTATTAACATAGAATGTTATGCCTCGTCACGAAATTGTAGTTGGAAATATTGCTGAAGATGTTGGAGAACAAATTTGATTTGTTTGGTTATATAAATCTAGTTAATATCTCTCTATTCTTATTTTTATGCGACAGAACATATGTTCCAGAAATATTCTAGAAATGCTCTTGCTTTTTATATTTTTAATTTTCAATGTTGTTCATTTTTGTTTGGCTCTTGTATAAAAAAAATCATTATTTTGTAATAGAGATTTGGCATTCCTCTAAATTGTCTTTTCTGCACGTTCTCAACCATTAGCCGAAAAACAACCGATTCTGACCTGACCTTCTCCGGTTTTCAATTTTGTATATATACTGCGTTTCACAACTATAGAACCACTCATTTTTTTTGAGTTTCCAGAGATATGTAAGATGCCGGTTGAAATGAAGTATATAGTGTAGAATACAATAACTATATTCATTTATAAGACTGGCCATTTCGACTTTATTGTTCTGTTCAGGTGCGAAAGTTTCAAAAAACTAAAATTTCAGTGTTTCATAACTATAGAACCAGATGGAAAAACCCCCGCTCCTCACACGATAAGTTTCTAATTCGTAAGTGATCTTTAGTTCTCAATCAGTTCAACCCGCTCGGGGTGGTTTCACCCTAGCTACGCTATGTTGTAGTGTGCATCTCATTCTACGCAGATGATACTGCTTGTTTAAGCTCTTCAAATCACTCATACCGTTTGTAAGTTGCATCTACTATTCGTACGATCACTCCTCGTAAGTTCCTGACAAGGTTTCGATTTGGTGAACAAGTTGAACAGTCCAGAATCTGAAGCCCCTATTCATTAAACCATGCCATAACCTGCCAAATTGATGCCAAATCACCCAATTATCAAATTGTTTTTTTTTTGCAAAAACAGCAGTAAATGATTCTGAAGTACTTCGTTGCACTTCTGACTGTACATTCGTGTTGATGGCAAGCTATCTGAACCATGCTTTTTGAGAAAATTCTCTCCAAACCATAAAAATCTCATTTTCAAAAAAATCACAGAAGATTGTGTTTAAGACACGACCGCATTGTTGACGTAGAACTACGCTGTAGTTTAATTATTTTAAACTGTTACGATATTATGGATATCATTTTAAACTGTTACAAAAATTTTGAAATAACCATTCTACCAGTTTGGTCGCCCTGAAATGTTTGTTTCATTGTAGAAACATTTGACGATAATTGTTTGACGATTCATGCTTGTGCTCGCAGAACAAGACATGCTCGAGATAAGCGCAGCTGTCATCTTTAGTGGAGAATGTTTTGCTACTGGTAAGTGAAACCAAATCATATACAAAATTTCAGAACGACATTTACTTTCTTGGTGACTAAATAAATGAAATAAACTCTATCTGTTAATCTCAACAACATCGAAAAGAGTAGCACTGATCATTATGATCATGATTAGCGCAAATGCAATTCTAGTTGAAAGCAGTTTTGCGACTGGCACGCGAGCCCAAATAAATTAATAACTTAATATAACTTATTGAATAACTTCATACTCCCCAATATATTCCCGTTCGTTCTTCTTCTTTTCCATTGTTCACGGAGACTTTACATCTTACGATTTCCCCTTCGTTGCTCGTCGATAAGTTGCTCGTTATTGACAGCTCTGTTCGGGAAAGCACATAAATGGACAGAACAAATGTATGAGTAAATGGCAATGCTTCCAATTTTCATCAGTTTAAACCATATACAAACTATGGGATTGTAATGTATAGCATATCAAACAAATCTTAGGGAATTTCCGATTTGTTTGGTGTATAAATCGCCAAAACACGTTCGCGGCAAAAATAGTTATTAACGTCAACTTTATTTCATAAAAACGTGACCTGTTTTCTGATTTGGCACCCTTAATGAAAGACGTAGTTCTACGTCAAAAAAAAAAAACAGAAAATTTGGTGGCCCTAATGTGCGGCTTTGCCGTAACTATAGAATCAACTCTCAGTCTTAATAAAGGCTGTTGACTACTCGCTGGCTAACTGGAATAATTATAACACAACAAAAATAACAACATTTATACTATGGAATGGTGAATTGTGTCTTCTTCTTCTTCTTTTCCTTTGTTCATGGAGACTTTAAATCATTCAATTCATTCGTCTCCGTAGTCGTGTCTCACCGTTACGTTACGGCACAGCTGGGGGCGCATATGTTGCTCGTGACAACGGACCAATCAGAACGTTGGATTTTCGTTTAGATAATAATAGCCATTGTTCGATTATTGGATAGTTTGTTTCAAATAAAAAAGACGCATTGAAATATTTCCAATCGATTGATGCAAACATCTTTATTATCTATGGAAAAATGGATGGAAATTTTTTTTCGCTTCGTTATATGTTCATTTTTCTCATAAACGAATCCACTGTTGAAAAAAAAAAACTCAACAATTAAATTCTATATTAAAAGCTTTTGCATCTTTTTTTGTATTTTATGCAATGCATTGCATAAACATATCAGATATTCTTATTATAAAACTGTGTTTTTTTGCCAAACAATGTCCCTATTATTATTTTATAACTCCAATCGTTCTATAATGTTTGTGTAAACAACATTATTAAACGATTAAAAAACAAACTAAAATAATTATTAAAGACATATATCGTTTCGTGGAAATTAAATAGAAATAATCAAATATTTCGAAGAGGAGGAGTATTCCTCTGAACCTGTTGTTGTAATTCGGGGCAATCTCCGGTGTCAGCTATAAGGCCCAAGAAGTAGAAAGGGGTTTCAATTCGATGAACTTGCGCTGCGACTAGGATAGCTGTGAGGATCGATTGGATCATTTCATGGGAGCTGACTCAAGAGGAATCGCATGTTTTTTTTTAATCCGCTCAATCGCGTGACTTGGAACGGAGACTAAACCAGGGAACATATTTCCAAAGTCTGCGAATCGACTGTATTGCTGCAGCGTCTTGAGACAATAAACATCGGTGAAACCAGAAGCACGACAGGCTTGCTGTTGTGGAGTTGTCGGCCAAGAATAACACTCCAGCTTTGGGCCCTTCTCCTGTCGTAAAAGACGACTTATCAGGTGACAACGCGATGACAACCACCAGCATATTTTGAAAGAATGATGTAGAATAAAAAGTCACAGGAGGGTTGTGTCTGAGACACGACCGCATAGTTGACGTAGGATTCCGTTGGGCTATCTGTTGATTTTGGATATGTTTGAAGAATTAAACTCTTTGATAATGATTTGGTGACCCTGAAAATGGCCGTTTTGTCTGGTTGTTGGGTATTGTTTGTTAGAGTGAACAAGTGTTTACAACCAGTGATGAAGAATGGTAATATGTCGTTAGATGGTGCATATCAGATAGAAGATGCCGAAGTGAAATGAGACATGATGAAAACTGCCCTCTGTGACCCTAGATTAGATGCATCCTGTGTTATGTATGGATGAAATGAAGAAAAAAACTCATCAATGTTATATAAGATAATTATCAATACCGAACACAATTATCAATTTTTTCTCATCAGTAAAAACATGTTACTTTAATATAGAGAATGGGGGAAATGGTATAGCTAATTTTCTTTCATAATTTTTACTTTCTGAGTGTTTATTCAACCCAATGCGAATTTTAATTGGACTAACAACAACTAATACTATATGTAGAGCATATGGGAAATCATTTTTTCGATTATTTCTTCACTTTTACAACTTTTCTCACCATTTTAACTTTCCTTGGGTGAAAATGAACACAATGAAACAGACAGCTTAAACCGAACGACCCGTTCTCAAGCGGGAACATACCTTGGTTTTTATTTATGAAAATTGAAATAAATCTGTTCATATATCAAGTCATTTTCAACACAACTGCTATCATATACAATTTTACACTTACACTTGTGCTAAATTTTTCAACCAACATTAAAGTTCCAAATTTAAATTTTATTTACAAGAAATAATCGTATCACTCACCTTACTTGCAATATAAAAATGCCCTCGATTTTCATATATTTGCAATGTCGATTTCCCCCGAGCACCTTGGTTTTGATGTCTCTGTTAGGGAACCGCCGGAAGTGTCGTCAATTTCGGCCAATCAGAAGTGAATATTTCCGTTAGGATAGGGGTTGAGATTTTTCAATTGTTCGATGATTAGTTTCATGACACATATTATTTTATTCAATATAAAAAATTGGTCTGGAGTGCCGAAATCGATTGACGCAAAAATTTCATCAATCCACAAACATGAACTGGAGAGTTTTCGAGGGATATTCCCAAAGTTTGGGCAATTCAGTGAAGTGGATGAACGTGGGATTAAAACTTGATCGTTGAAGCATGTCTTCAGCCACTTGATCGCGATGATTTTTTTTGAAAAAAATTGAGTTATTTTGAAACTAGTCGTGCTGCGACTTTTCTCATGCCCAAAACATCAACCAAAACATGACGAACGGTCTCGAGAGAAACATTGAAATCACGGTCTAGCTCTTTAAACTTAATAGACGATTTCCGAGCACCAATCCAATTTTTTCGATGTTTTCATGAGTTTAAGAGGCCGAGCAAAACAAACTAGCTTGTTCTAGCTGTAGCCATAGAGAGGGTGGAGGAGTGTCTAACCACCAGAAATTCATTTATATATATATATATATATATATATATATATATATATATATATATATATATATATATATATATATATATATATATATATATATATATATATATATAAAAATGAAAATGAGGTGGTTAGGTGGTTATATATATATATATATATATATATATATATATATATATATATATATATATATATACATATATATATATATATAAATATATATATACTCCACTCCTCCACCCTCTCTATGGGAGACCTACCATACAAATGAAACACAAATTTCTGCATAACTCGAAAAAACATACCGAAGCAAATAGGGCCAAATTTGGCATGTTTTAGTTTTTATGATGAATACACTCCCCCCCCCACCTCCCCGCTCTCTAAGGGGGGCTGCCATACAGATGAAATACAAATTTTTGCATAACTCGAGAATTAATCAAGCACAATTTGGGATGTGAGGTTTTTAGGGTATGAGAAACATTTCTATGATGGTATGACACCCCTCCCTCCTGTGGAATGGAGAGGGGGTCCCATAAAAATATTACACATATTTCAACCAAAAATATTTCAATCAAACATGACAATTGAACATTTTCGGAAAACTCTGAAGGAAAAAGGGAAAATTCGGAAAATTAAATTCCCATTTTAATGTTTGCGCTAACGAAATATCTTTATCTTCTTCTATCTATACCAATAAAAATGGATTGTCAAATATGTTAATAAGAGCAAAACTCGAGAAAGGAATTGTCCGATTCAGGGCTGTCTTTATTCTATCATATTTATTCCATGTAACGGAGAAACATGTTATTTGCAAGTGGTTGAAAAATCTTGAAATTGAAATGTGTCTGAAAATAATCTGATATTCAAATGATGAGTTTTGGTAGAAGTACTAGGAAATTTATATTAAAAGGTAAATTCAACGGGGTCGTTTAGAAGATCAATCAATGAACAGTTCTGCGATTGGACCCATGAACTTGCGCTAAGCTAAAAACGTGAATGATTGAAGGTATTGATAACAAAAAACAATTTTTTGGCGGAACGAAGTTTGCCGGGTCAGCTAGCCATGATATAAACTCCAAGATTATACGATTTAGCATCGTTGCGGGACTATGTGATGACTATTGTCTATGTCGATAAGCCACAGACGACTGACGGATTGGCAGGCTACCATTGCCGTGTTATCGCCGATATTGGGAATTTCTGAAAAAAATGATCTAAAATTGAACTTCCCAATTGATCTACCTTCTGATTCGGCCTAGATTGTCGCATGCCGGAAGTCATATTCTAATACATATGGTGAAAAATCTCTTTCGAATAAAGTCAAATTCATTGCAAATGACTCCATTCACCTAACCTTAATTTTTAGCACATGTTTTGATTTTAATAATAACAAAATATGTGCTACCCTCCCACACTAGTGCAGCATTTGTATAATATAAATACCATAGCAATATAAGAGCAATATGGAAGTGCGAAACAAGAGACACATTCCAAATAAGCACGCATTAACTCGTTTCGCTTACTTTACCACACACACGGCCTCCGTCCGAAAAGGATACAGCTTCACTTTTATACTCTCCTTTTTACTCTTACAAAATATAATATTCTCACGCGTTTGTACAACAGCTCCAGTGGCTATACGGATAGCGTAGTTGTGTAAATCAGCCTTGCATTCCAGTCGATCTTGGTTCGATCACTGCTTGGCAATCGTTTGGACTTTTATGGGGTACAAGCTAACAATATAGTTGAGGTGATATTTTTTCTGCCAACGCTAGGCGTTGGCACAATGAAAAGAGTTAACACTTTATACGAGTCAATCAATCAGCCTGTGATTAATATCCGTTCACGATGTTACCGGGATCAATTGTAAATATATGTAAATCAACTGTTGAACGTGGATCCGCCGAAGCGGTACCTCCGCGACATAAATCCAATCGACATCAGGGCTTTGTCAGTGCAGTTTATATCCTGTTGGCGATGCTCCCACACCCCGATTTACTTCGGCCAGAATCGCGAATTCTCAGCGTCGCCGTCCGGTATCCACTCCAACGACCCACCCGGTTCTGTTTACATGATAATGAGCGCGACGATAATCAAGTTGGAGAGGTGACGGGTGTGCACGATAAAATTGCGTCACACGAAAATTATTTTAATTGTTGATCCTATAGATTCAATTCATTGAAACTTTGGGTAAAAAAAATGATTCACAATGTTTGCTCATCATCAGATGCGCAAAAGTAATAAAAATGGACATCGTGACATCAAATAAAACTTGAAAGATTTATTTTATTTATTTATTTCATCTTCGAATTTTTTCGCACAGATTACATCTTTACCTATATTCTTAAGTCTAAGTTGAAAAACAGCTTTATTTATAGTGAACTCGAATAATAATACTAATAAAATTTCTCAAACATGCACAAAAAGGATTGTAGTGTAGTTCTACTCGTAGGGAGCGAAAAAAAAAGCTGGTTACGTAGTCGACGATGACAAACAGTTATGTCGACATTTTGAAGAAGAGACGAGCAGTCTATGTTAGTTGTCAGCAGGTCAAACCCGAACAGTCGTCACAATTTAGTCCGTCTGGATGCAAGTATATCAGGGTCGAATAGTTTACAGCGATCGGTATACTCCGGAAGTCTGGAACCGGCCCTCCACGGTAGCTGGTGTAGAGCGTAGCGCAGGAAATATTTTTGAACTCTTTCAATTTTCATACACTGTACTGCATGGTACGGAGCCCACACCGGGACAGCATTTTCTAGTATGCTTCGCACAAGCGAACGGTACAAGGCCTTTAGAGCATACACATCGGTGAGAACTGCGTACTACGTTTTAAGAATCCAAGAACTGTAAACGCTTTGGCCGTGGTCCGTGCTATGTGCTCGTTGAGAAGCAAGTTGCTATCAATTATCACACCAAGATCACGAATAGAGTTTACACGCTCAAGGGAGACCGAGTTTGTACTATAGTCGAAGCGAATGAACGACTGTCTACGTGTATAGGAGATTATTTTCGTCTTTGCGATATTTATCTCCATACCATTATTAGAACACCTGCGCAGCAGTTCATTGATATCGGCTTGGAGGGCGCAACAGTCGAGAACTGAAATGATGGTCCGGTATATCTTCAGATCATCCGCAAACAGCAGCAATTTTGATCGCAGTCGTAGACACAGGTCATTCACGAACAGAACAAAGAGAAGAGGTCCCAATATACTTCCCTGTGGTACACCGGAAGTAATCGCAAATGCCTTAGAATGGGTTGAACCAAGTTTAACGTAAGCTTTACGATCAGTAAGATATGATCGGATCCATTTAGTCACCCATGAAGGGAAGCCCATTCGAGACATCTTGTTGACCATCAGCTCATGTGGAACTCTATCGAAGGCTTCCGAAAGTATACAGCCCTGCGCTGACAACGTCATATCGTTAGTTGAATGTCTGCCATTTTACAATATGGATCGTTTTAGCATCGCACAACGTGTTAATTTTGTTAAATTATACTATAAAAATGATGAAAAACTGGCAAATGTTTTTCGAGCATTACGGACGGATTTTGGTCGTCATGGACGGCCTACAGAGCACACAATCGCTAATGTAGTGCGTAAATTCGAACAAACTGGATCCGTAGCGGATATTGTGAAACCTGTGCATCATCGTAATGTGCGTTCGGCCGAAAATATTGCTACTGTTGCTGCCAGTGTGGAGGATGACCCGAATGTTTCGATTCCTCGGCGTGCTCAGCAATTGGGCTTGTCAAACACATCATTGTGGCGAATTTTGCATTTGGACTTGCACCTACATCCATATAAAGTCCAACTGGTACAAAAATTAGAGCGTGGTGACCATGGAATGCGTCGGGCATACGTCGATTGGGTGAACGAACAACAGCAGCAAAATGCTGAATTTTCGCATCAAATTTTCTTCAGCGGTGAGGCACATTTCGAGCTCGGTGGCTATGTGAACACCCAAAATTTCCGTATATGGGGCTCAGAAAATCCACACGTGATTGTTGAGAGACCATTGCATCCGCCAAAAGTCACTGTTTGGTGCGCATTATGGTCTGGTGGAGTCATCGGGCCGTATTTCTTTGAAAATGAGGACGGCAAGACGGTAACTGTGAATGGTGAGCGCTATGGCCGCATGTTAACCGATTTTTTTTTACCACAAATTGAAGATATGTATACGGATGATATGTGGTTTCAGCAGGACGGCGCCACGTGCCACACAACACGACCGAACATGGCCATATTGCGAACGAAATTTGAGGGACGCATAATTTCGCGTTTTGGTGATGCCAATTGGCCGTCCAGATCATGCGATTTGAACCCGCTAGACTTTTTTTTGTGGGGTTATGCGAAAGACCGCGTCTATGCCAACTCTCCGCAAACTCTTGAACATTTGGAAGACAACATTCGTGAAGTTATGACCGAGATACTGCCCCATATGTGCCGAAAAGTCATCGAAAATTACCTGTTCCGGATCAAGGTGTGCGTGGAAGCCCTAGGTGGACATTTGAATGATGTTGTATTTCACACATAATGGCATAAACCAAACTTTAATTTGAAATAAATGTTTCATCGGAATTCGAATTCTAAGTGTGTTTTATTTCAATTTACTTTCGGAATGTAATGTTGGAAAACCCTGTATAACTCATCAGGTTACACGTCGTGGAGCGCTTCTTGATAAATCCGTTCTGGTATTCGCTTATAAGTATCTGCGAATTTCTCAGAAGTACTCCATGGATAATCCTCTCGAGAATTTTCCCATACATCACAAAATGGAAATACCGCGATAGTTCTCAACTTTGTTGATGCTCCCGGATTTGTGTATCGGAACTATAGCGGCAACTTTCCACGCATCAGGAAAAATGTTGCTCTGTAGTGTTCGGTTGAATAGCATGGCGATAGAGAAAGCTAAAGAATCAGCACATTCAGGCGATAGACCATCAGCACCAGCCCCTTTGCTAGCATCGAGACTTTTTAGCATGCCAAGTACGCCATGTCGAGTAACTGTCATTGGTGCACTTTCAGAAGAGTTAACAGAATATTCCGTGGAATACACGTTTTGCAGAGACTCAGCAAATAGATCTGCTGCTTCGATAGCTGTATTTGCAGGGCAGTCGTTGTACTGAATATTTAACAGGATCGATCCCTCTTTCTTTCGGTTTTTCATAAAATACCAGAAACCCGACGGATTTTCTTTTAGGCTTGACTGAACACGATTCACATACTCACGGAAGCATGAAATTTGACATTCCTCGTAATGAGTTTCCATCTCAAGTAGGATGCTCTTGTTTTCGTCTGATTTGCAATTGAAGTATTTTTTGCGAGCCTTTCGCAAACGGTTACGTAAATGGCGAAGCTCAGCAGTCCACTAGCAGTTGCTTGAAGGTTTGGTGCGTAAACCTCCTTCTGAGTGGAACGTTGTCGCGAAAAATGTCAAAAAGTCGTTCTTAAAAAACCTCAACAGCCTCGTTCGTTGTTGTACTTTGCAGCAGTCGAATCCACTTAATATCAGCCAGTTTTGCATTCAGAGCATGAAAATCACATCGTCGGAAATCGAAGGTAAGACTGTAGTAAGTTCATCCATCGCTAGGTTGCTGTTGTAACTTGTCTGTAATCATAGCGTAAACGGCTTATGATGAGAGTCAATTTTTAGAATTGGAGACGGCGGTTCGATAAGCTCCGTGTCACATGGATGAGTCACGAAGGCCAAATCAAGCAATTTCCCATTTATGTTTGATAGCGAGTTTACCTACCCCAGACCCATTTCAGAAAGTGATTCTGTTAGCTCATTCTTGTGCTCTGAGGAAGCATTTGCCGGAAGGAATCCGGTCACATCATCTTCAAAAGTCCACACAAGATTTGGAAGATTGTAATCACCCAAAACAACGACGCAGTCAGACTCCGTTGCGTGTCTAGAGATTTGTTTAACCGCGTTCGTATGTCCGGAATACGACGCAAGGCTCGAGTTAGGTCGTATGTAGATGCTACAGATGCAGATAGATATATGGGGAAATATGATGCGTACTGCAATTTGCTCCAAATCATCGCTATCAAGAATAGCTACTGAGTTACAGTTGAAAGTAGATTTCACAGCAATTAGAACTCCTCCATCTCTTATGAAGCCACTGGTGGCTGTACTGCGATCGCAACGGAAAATTTTATAACTGCAAGAGAGTTCCAAATTCATGATGCCAGCATGGAACCACATTTCAGTTAACACAATAACTTCATAGTCACAGCTGAACAGAGCTAGGTAGAATTGCGTAATTTTTGTTCGCATACCTCTTACATTCTGGTAGTAGAGATTCAGAAAGGATTTTTCAGTAGCAGGTACAGTAAAATAATCAGCCGGATTCTGTTCGTCTTCGCTATCATTGTTACTCACATTATCTTCTGGTGAGTTTGGCGTCGTTAATAAAGAAAAGTTGAATGACTCAACAACCAATAGTCTCAGTTATTGGGTGGATTGAGTATTTCACCACGCTGGAAGTTGATGAAGTTCGATCCAGAAAATTTCGCTGCCGCAAGTAATAATTGATCCGTAAGGAGGTCACCATCGCTGTTTTGTCGGTTCTGCCAAATGCGTCTGTTATTATTGTTGTTTCTGTTACTTCTGTTTTTATGAATGAAAAAAATGTTGTTGCTACTGTTATTGTATTTAGGACGCCTCTCTCGAATGGGTCAGGTTTTTGTATTCTCCACTGCTCTATTATATTCACTCCAGTCAGGTTTCCACCTTCTCCATAATGTGTAGCGGCCCTTAATCCAATAGTTCGAAGAAGGTCTGACTAGAGATTAGAAGAAAAGATGCGGCTAAAGGGTGTGTCACATCAAATTGCATCACGGAAAAAACGCTGTAGAAATTCGCCCAGTAGACCGATTCTTTTGAAAATTTTATACAGTAAAAAAAAACTATTAAACAACTTTTGGCATTTTCTTTTTATTCATACTTCGAGCCCAAGCCCGTATGCTCGTACCTTCCTCTTTACCCCGTCCATAAGGTTCTGTACAACGTCAGGTTGTAGTTTTTTTTGAACAGAAATCCATTTTCTCTTGAAGTCCGCCTCCGATTTGACAACTTTTGGGTTCTTCCGGAGGGCCTGCTTCATAATCGCCCAATATTTCTCTATTGGGCGAAGCTCCGGCGCGTTGGGCGGGTTCATTTCCTTTGGCACGAAGGTGACCCCGTTGACTTCGTACCACTCCAACACGTCCTTTGAATAGTGGCACGAAGCGAGATTCGGCCAGAAGATGGTCGGGCCCTCGTGCTGCTTCAATAGTGGTAGTAAGCGCTTCTGTAGGCACTCCTTAAGGTAAACCTGCCCGTTTACCGTGCCGGTCATCACGAAGGGGGCGCTCCGCTTTCCGCAAGAGCAGATCGCTTGCCACACCATGTACTTTTTGGCAAACTTGGATAGTTTCTGCTTGCGAATCTCCTCCGGAACGCTGAATTTGTCCTCTGCGGAGAAGAACAACAGGCCCGGCAGCTGACGAAAGTCCGCTTTGACGTAGGTTTCGTCGTCCATTACCAGGCAATGCGGCTTCGTCAGCATTTCGGTGTACAGCTTCCGGGCTCGCGTCTTCCCCACCATGTTTTGCCTTTCGTCGCGGTTAGGAGCCTTCTGAACCTTGTATGTACGCAGGCCCTCCCGCTGCTTGGTCCGCTGGACGAATGAACTTGACAAATTCAGCTTATTGGCGACATCCCGGACCGAACTTCTCCGATCACGTATAAACTGCTTAACTACGCGCTTGTGATCTTTTTCACTGACGGAGCATCCATTTTTGCCGTTCTTCACCTTCCGGTCGATGGTTAGGTTCTCGAAGTATCGTTTTAGTACTCTGCTGACCGTGGATTGGACGATTCCCAGCATCTTACCGATGTCCCGATGTGACAACTCCGGATTCTCGAAATGAGTGCACAGGATTAATTCACGACGCTCTTTTTCGTTCGACGACATTTTTCCAAATTTACAAAAAATTGACAGTGAAGCATGGCCAACGTGATCTATACACTCTTATCTGATTATAAGCGAAAGCTATAATTCCTAAAAATAAAATTTCTACAGCGTTTTTTCCGTGATGCAATTTGATGTGACACACCCTTTAGTTGTGGCATTCAACCAGAAACCAAACCCCTTCGTTCGAGATTTGTAAAAATAAACTAAGTCTGTACGGAAAATTCCCATTGAAAGCCAAAACTAGAGATAAGGTACAAAAGAAAGTAGCCCCAACAAAACGCAGGATAAGGTAGACACTACACTGCTGTGTTGACATATGTGAAGTAGATTTCGGGGATTGTACTACTAAAGAATGTTACAGTTTGATGCACCAGAGAAGGAAACTCAGGAAACAGAAATTTTAGTAGTTTGCTGAGGAAATCGTGATTTGGGTTGAAAACAGATCTGTACGTGCGGAATGAGTAGCACAAATTTCATGACAACAAATATCATGAAAAGATAGCTGTATTTGGGAAAAAGTCTCGGAAAAAGGTTTCTTTTGTATCCGTGGTCCTGTGATTTTAAGGCCAGACTTGGATCCATTTCATTACGCCGATTTGGAGGCTACATTGCATAAAATAATAAGGCTAAATTTAGTGTCCGCACAATCGGATGAAATGCTGAGTTTTTCCAAACCATTCCAGTGCTACAAATTAATCGTGAACAACCATTTATTCACTTTGTCTGCCACCTACGCAGGGGCGTAAAAGCAGAGAGATAGAGCGACAGCGAAAAAAAAATCCGACACGCTGAAGATAATGACACTACCGTTGATGACGCCAACACGGAGACGGCGAGGAGCGTAACGATAATGAAGTTGGTTCTGGATACAGCCGCCCCTCCCGGTGTTCCGAAAAAAAAACCCATTTCACTATTAACAACTTTATTAGCGCAAATCTCCGCCAGCGAGAATAATGACTCAGGCGTCGCCACTTGGATTAGGCAATTTAAAATTGATAAGATGAGAACATGATTTGGACACTAAAACTGGCAGCCAGACCCAGAATAAAGTAACGTTGTTTGGGGCGGCCCAGAGCATCCCTGTAAAATGGTCCCGAACATCAATTTTTAAATTACTTGATAGGCGTAAATGATTTACGCCGGCAGAAATTATGAGAATGGCGCCCCGTAGAATATAGATTGAATTAACGCAATAAATTAATGACTTATGGCGTGTCGAACAGAGTTTTTTAATGTGTTCACATTGGCACACAAGCATGATAATGAATTTCGATTTTTAAAGGAATGAGATACAGTGGTTCTCATTCCTTTAAAAATTGCTATAGATTGCATTCCATCCTACGTATATAGCATGGGTTTGATTATGGATTCAAATGTTCAGTTAGGCACCCCTTTTCGCAATCTCCTTCGTTATCAGGCTCACATTTACGTCGATTCGAACACTCTAATGTTCTAGCCAGATAATTATGCATAATTTCAACTCACGTGTATCCTCAACACTCGACACGTACGCGTACATTATGCTGGAATTACTGGAAACCTCCCACCCTCAGAACAAGTTCGTGCCGTGCCAGCCGTGAATAATGTTGTCATTCGAATCGAAATACCTGGAACAAGTGGGTGGAGAACTCGCGTCCCGTACTCCACGACACGTTGGCTACAGAGATTTGCTTTTTATTCAAATGCACATTCGAAGAAGGGGGAGTGGAATGTGTCGAGATTGGGAAATGATTCAATTTATTGTGAAATTGGAATTTGAAGATCATTTCTAACGAATTCGAGCGAGTGATGCAACATGTGCTCTTCTGTGCCTCATTCACAAATTGAGGATGGCATTGACAAATTATTCTCCTGTTTTAGTGCTGAACGATGCCTGAATATGTTCACGTACTTAAGTTCCATTTTGAGGTATGTTCTATTTGTTTTAACATTTTTTTTATCTTTCCTTGTTTAAGCGGTAATCTTTATTTCCATCAACATCAGCAAATATCACACTACATTAAATACTGTGGAAAGGCGCAGACAATATTCAGTTGAACCCTTCACTCAAATGATTATACAAATAGTAAACCACCACAATGCACTGATTCCACAATACTTTACAAGTTTGTGTAACAAAAGTAACAAAACTGCAGTGAGGAGTGTATCGTAAAGTGATCTCAAACTTTCATGCACTTCCTGGACGTTGCTGACCATTTCTTCCTGAAGTATGACATGTTTCGAGATACTGTACCATCGTTCTTAAGCATGCCCTTGACAATTGCTCAGTAACGTTCGATTGGTCGCAGTTAGGGACAATTTGGTGGGTTGATGTCTTTTTCGATGTACATGATTTTTTTTACGCAAATCACTGGAGAGTAGATTTGGAGTAATGAGCCGTTGTCAAATTCCTCCTTGAAGTATTCGTCCAATCAAATTTGAGAATTAATGGTCCCTTTTGTGAGAAAAACAAAGGATCGTCAGCCACATTTAGCTGATTTAGCGTGTAACTTAAGTCCCGGCAGCGTTCTGGAGTCCTCTTTGACATATTTCTTGTCGTCCATCATAACGAACTGGTTGATATTATCCAGAATACACTCAAGGAGCCTTTTTTTTATTTTTTATATTCCCTCCTCTCACCCCCATCTCTCAAGAACTCATATTTGAGCTTTATAGAGTTGGTCACCTTTTTTTAACATAACCATTGAGATAATAGTTGGATCCCAGTGAATTTATATTCTTTTAAGGGATCCAAAAAGAGTACAAAGATTAATTAAATATTATTTGTGTGGCTTGAACATTGTTGTCTAAAAAAAGGTGGAGGGGCAATAGTCTGTCCACATTTACATGTTGACAAAATTTATATGATTTTTTTTTTATTTAAGTCATTTATTTTTACAGGCTCAGTTACATAGGTTTAAAGGAGCCGAACTCTTAGCTATACTTTTATTAGTATATATCAACATGTTTCCTTAAATCTAGGGTTAATAAAGTAGGAAACCGATTACTCGCGGTCGACTCGAGATTAGAAGGGTGACATAGTTTCTTTTGGAAAAGGAGGGGATATAAGGATATTGTACAATGTTCACACTCGCATTCACACTCACGCTCATCATAAAGGGTGTGTCACATCAAATTGCATCACGGAAAAAACGCTGTAGAAATTTAATTTTTAGGAATTATATCTTCAGCTTTCGCTTATAATCAGATAAGAGTGTATAGATCACGTTGGCCATGCTTCACTGTCAATTTTTCGTAAATTTGGAAAAATGTCGTCGAACGAAAAAGAGCGTCGTGAATTAATCCTGTGCACTCATTTCGAGAATCCGGAGTTGTCACATCGGGACATCGGTAAGATGCTGGGAATCGTCCAATCCACGGTCAGCAGAGTACTAAAACGATACTTCGAGAACCTAACCATCGACCGGAAGGTGAAGAACGGCAAAAATGGATGCTCCGTCAGTGAAAAAGATCACAAGCGCGTAGTTAAGCAGTTTAGACGTGATCCGAGAAGTTCGGTCCGGGATGTCGCCAATAAGCTGAATTTGTCAAGTTCATTCGTCCAGCGGACCAAGCAGCGGGAGGGCCTGCGTACATACAAGGTTCAGAAGGCTCCTAACCGCGACGAAAGGCAAAACATGGTGGGGAAGACGCGAGCCCGGAAGCTGTACACCGAAATGCTGACGAAGCCGCATTGCCTGGTAATGGACGACGAAACCTACGTCAAAGCGGACTTTCGTCAGCTGCCGGGCCTGTTGTTCTTCTCCGCAGAGGACAAATTCAGCGTTCCGGAGGAGATTCGCAAGCAGAAACTATCCAAGTTTGCCAAAAAGTACATGGTGTGGCAAGCGATCTGCTCTTGCGGAAAGCGGAGCGCCCCCTTCGTGATGACCGGCACGGTAAACGGGCAGGTTCACCTTAAGGAGTGCCTACAGAAGCGCTTACTACCACTATTGAAGCAGCACGAGGGCCCGACCATCTTCTGGCCGGATCTCGCTTCGTGCCACTATTCAAAGGACGTGTTGGAGTGGTACGAAGCCAACGGGGTCACCTTCGTGCCAAAGGAAATGAACCCGCCCAACGCCCCCGAGCTTCGCCCAATAGAGAAATATTGGGCGATTATGAAGCAGGCCCTCCGGAAGAATCCAAAAGTTGTCAAATCGGAGGCGGACTTCAAGAGAAAATGGATTTCTGTTCAAAAAAAACTACAACCTGACGTTGTACAGAACCTTATGCACGGGGTAAAGAGGAGGGTTCGAGCATACGGGCTTGGGCTGGAAGTATGAATAAATAGAAAATGCCAAAAGTTGTTTAATAGTTTTTATTTTACTGTCTAAAATTTTCAAAAGGATCGGTCTACTGGGCGAATTTCTACAGCGTTTTTTCCGTGATGCAATTTGATGTGACACACCCTTTACTCAATTCTTAAATCTATTATTATATCTATTATGTATATACATTTCAGCTTATTCTATAGTTAGTCAGAAGGGAAACAGTCGCTCGCGAAGGAAAAAAAAGGAGAGGATAAGGGTGTACGGACAATCACACACGAAGATCGATAGTTTTAAGGAAAACATATATTAGGGACATGTAATCGAGGTCTAACCGAGCCAACACATCTCTCATCGGTACATTGGGCTGTCTACCTCGGGTCCGAAGGGAGTTTTCTAAATTCGATCTGGCAACAAGATACACCTCGCACGACCAAACAACGTGCTCGATGTCGTGATAACCTTGGCCACAAACGCAGAGATTGCTGCTGGCAAGATTGAAACGAAAGAGTAGTGCATCTAACGAACAGTGATTGGACATGAGTCGGGAGAAGGTGCGGATAAAGTCCCGACTCAAGTCTAGACTTTTGAACCACGGTTTGAGGCTAACATTAGGGATAATCGAGTGAAACCACCGGCCCAATTCATCTTCATTCCACTTGTGTTGCCAGTTAGCGATGGTATTTTTGCGAACTAAAGAATAAAATTCATTGAAGGCGATTTGACGCTGATAAATATCGCCTTCAATTGCACCTACCTTTGCCAATGAGTCAGCCCTCTCATTACTCGGAATTGAGCAATGTGAAGGGACCCAGACAAAGGTAATGACATAACAGCGTCTGGATAAAGCACTTAAAATTTCTCGTATTCTCTCAAGCAAGTACGGCGAGTGCTTTTCCGGCCTCACTGAACGGATAGCTTCGACAGAGCTAAGACTATCCATTACAATGTAATAGTGTTCAACAGGTCGTGAGGCGACGCTGTCCAGCGCCCAATGAATTGCTGCCAATTCAGCAATATACACTGAGCAAGGATTCTGAAGACTGTGTGAGGTGCTAAAAAATTCGTTGAACACTCCAAATCCTGTGGACTCGTTTATAGTGGACCCATCAGAAAAGTACATATTATCACAATTGATACCCCCATACTTTTCATCGAAGATCGTAGGAGCGATCCTCGATCGTTGGTAATCTGAATATCCATGGATATCTTGCTTCATGGACAGATCAAAATGCACAGAGGAATTGATGTAGTCAGGGAAACAAACACGGTTGGGAATATACGAAGAAGGATCAACCTGCATGGAGATGAATTCATGATATGAACTCATGAATCCGGAGTGAAAATTTAGCTCGATCAGCTGCTCAAAATTTCCGATCACCAATGGGTTCATGACCTTACACCGGATGAAATTTATATGATTTTTTTTTTAATTCGTTTATTTTTACAGGCTCAGTTACTTAAGTTTAAAGGAGCCGAATTCTTAAATATATTTTTAAAATTATATATATATAGAAACAATTTTCTTACATCTATGGTTAGTAAGGTGGAAAACCGATTACTCGCGGTGTACTCGAGTTTAGAAGGGTGACATATTTTTAGGAGAAGGATGGGATATAAGGAAATTGTAACAATGTTGATGAGCACTCAATTCTTAAATCTATTCGTATATCTATAGTTTATTTACATTTCAACTTATTCTACTATTTATAGCAAGGGGACGAATTACCCGCAAAGGAAGGAAAGGAGGGTATAAGGATGTAGGGACAATCACACACGAAGATCTATAGCTTTAAGGAAAACATATATATGGGACATGTAATCAAGGTCTAACCGAGCCATCACATCTCTCACCGGCACATTGGGCTGTCTTCCTCGGGCCCGAAGGGAGTTTTCTAAATTCGATCTGGCGACCAGATACACCTCGCACGACCAAACAATGTGCTCGATGTCGTGATAACCTTGGCCACAAACGCAGAGATTGCTGCTGGCAAGATTGAAACGAAAGAGTAGTGCATCTAACGAACAGTGATTGGACATGAGTCGGGAGAAGGTGCGGATAAAGTCCCGACTCAAGTCTAGACTTTTGAACCACGGTTTGAGGCTAACCTTAGGGATAATCGAGTGAAACCACCGGCCCAATTCATCTTCGTTCCACTTACGTTGCCAGTTTGCGATGGTATTTTTGCGAACTAAAGAATAAAATTCATTGAAGGCGATTTGACGCTGATAAATATCGCCTTCAATTGCACCTACCTTTGCCAATGAGTCAGCCCTCGCATTACCCGGAATTGAGCAATGTGAAGGGACCCAGACAAAGGTAATGCCATAACAGCGTCTGGATAAAGCACTCAAAATTTCTCGTATTCTCTCAAGGAAGTACGGCGAGTGCTTTTCCGGCCTCACTGAACGGATAGCTTCGACAGAGCTAAGACTATCCGTTACAATGTAATAGTGTTCAACAGGTCGTGAGGCGACGCTATCCAGCGCCCAGTATATCGCTGCCAATTCAGCAATATATACCGAGCAAGGATTCTGAAGACTGTGTGAGGTGCTAAAAAATACGTTGAACACTCCAAATCCTGTGGACTCATTCATAGAGGACCCATCAGTAAAGTATATATTATCACAATTGATACGCCCATACTTTGCATTGAAGATTGTAGGAACGAACCCCAATCTAAGATAATCTGGATTTTCATGGATTTTCTCCTTCATGAACAGATCGAAATGTACAGAGGAATTGATGTAGTCAGGAAAACAAACACGGTTGGGAATATACGAAGAAGGAACAACCTGCATAGAGGTGAATTCATGATATGAATTCATGAATCCAGAATGAAAATTTAGCTCGATCAATTACTCAAAATTTCCGATCACCAATGGATTCATAACCTTACACCGGATGAGGAACCGAAGAGATAATAAATTGAAGCGATCTTTTAGTGGGAGTACGCCTGCCAAAACCTCGAGACTCATGGTATGCGTTGAGGGCATACATCCCAACGCAATACGGAGACAAAGATACTGAATTCGCTCGAGTTTAATGAGGTGTGTTTTGGCAGCTGATTGAAAACAGAAACTGCCATACTCCATCACTGAGAGAATAGTTGTTCGATACAACATAATAAGATCTTCGGGATGGGCTCCCCACCAGGTGCCGGTAATTGTACGGAGAAAGTTTATTCTTTGTTGACATTTTTTACTCAGATACCTAATATGGGCCCCCCAAGTACATTTGGAGTCGAACCAGACCCCAAGATACTTGAATGACATAGCATGAGTGATCGGTTTACCCAAAAGTTGAAGCTTTGGTTTTGCTGGTCTATGCTTCCTAGAAAAAACCACCATCTCTGTTTTCTCCGTGGAGAATTCGATCCCTAGCCCAATGGCCCAGGTTGAAAAATTGTTCAAAGTATCTTGTAAGGGTCCTTGCAGGTCGGATTCGTTTGATCCTACGACAGACACTACTCCATCATCTGCAAGTTGTCTTAGGCTACAATTTTGTGTAAGGCAATTGTCGATGTCGCTTACATAGAAATTGTACAAAAGGGGGCTTAAACATGAGCCCTGGGGGAGGCCCATGTAAGAGACCCGACTTACTGCCGAATCTCCGTGAGAAAAGTTCAAATGTTTCTCACAAAGCAAGTTATATAACATATTATTCAATAGAGGCGGCAGACCCCGAGAGTGTAATTTGTCTGACAAAACCTCTATTGAAACAGAATCAAAGGCCCCCTTTATGTCCAAGAATACTGAAGCCATTTGTTTTTTTTCGGCGTAAGCCAATTGAATTTCTGAAGAAAGCAACGCAAGACAATCATTCGTCCCCTTGCCCCTGCGGAACCCATATTGTGTATCTGAGAGTAGGCCATTCGTTTCAACCCATCGATCAAGGCGAAACAAGATCATTTTCTCCAACAATTTCCGTATACAAGACAGCATTGCTATTGGGCGGTACGAATTGAAGTCGGACGCGGGTTTTCCGGGTTTTTGAATAGCTATAACTCGTACTTGTCTCCAATCATCTGGAACAATATTATGCTCCAGAAACCGATTGAATAAGTTCAACAAGCGATGTTTCGCCACATCAGGGAGATTTTTCAGCAAGTTGAACTTAATTCTATCCGATCCCGGAGCAGAATTGTTACATGAAAGGAGAACAAGAGAGAATTCTACCATCGAAAACTCGGAATCAAGATCGCACCTATCTTGTGGTATATCTCGAATAATTCTTTGCACAGGAGCGGAATCAGGACAAACCTTCCGTGCAAAATTCAAAATCCATCGATGTGAATATTCTTCGCTTTCATTCGTTGAAGAGCGATTTCTCATGTTTCGAGCCACTTTCCATAATTTTTTCATTGACGTTTCTCGTGACAAACCTCCCACGAAATTTCGCCAATAAGCACGTTTTTTCCCTTTGATCAAGTTTTTAAATTGATTTTCAAGGTCCAAATACGTCTGAAAATTTTCAGGGGTTCCACGTTTCCGAAAAGCTTTAAATGCATTCGATTTTTCTACATAAAGCTTGGAACATATGCTATCCCACCATAGATTGGAAGGCCTTCGACGAATAGTGGAACCTGGGATGGGTTTCGTTTGAGCGCGAACCGCGCTGTCATAGATCAAACGAGAAAGGCAGTTATATTCCTCCAATGGAGGTAAACCATCTCTGGAATTGATGGCTAGAGCAATCGCGTCCGTATATTTTTTCCAGTCAATGTGTCTTGTGAGGTCATATGCCATGTTTATAGATTCAGAAGAATTCGACCCAATGGTGATGGAAATTTTGATTGGCAAGTGATCACTACCGTTGGGGTCCTGGATTACATTCCACTTGCAATCTAACGATAGTGAATTCGAGCAAAGCGAGAGGTCAAGAGCACTTGGGTTAGCAGGAGGTTTAGGTACACGTGTTGTTTCCCCAGTGTTCAAAACGGTCATATTGAAGCTGTTACAAAGGTCATATATCAACGATGAACGATTGTCGTCGTACTGTTCCCCCCAGGCAGTTCCGTGAAAGTTGAAGTCTCCCAAGATCAATCGTGGCTCAGGAAGGAGTGAGCACATGTCATCAAGTTGTTTGCGGCTAACCGCAGCTCTCGGAGGCCAATACAAGCTGACAATACAGAGGTCTTTGCCTCTGATGTTTGCATGACAAGCAACAGCTTCGATCCCTCCAATAGGTGGAAGGTCAATTCGAAAAAATGAGTGGCACTTATTGATCCCCAAAAGCACCCCTCCGTATCTATCATCACGGTTCAAGCGTATAATATTAAAATCGTGGAAAGAGATATCATCTCGCGAAGAAAGCCAAGTTTCGGACAGAGCAAAAACATCACAATTGAAGTTATGAATTAAAAATTTGAATGTATCCAATTTAGGGATAAGACTACGACAATTCCACTGTAAAACAGTGATATCTCCGACCTCTCTATTTGAATTAGACATCAAGAGAGATAATCATTACAAGGAGGGGCCATGTTTGCATCAATTGCTGTAAAATTGTCTTTAATACTGGAAGCATTGAGATGACAAGGGTTCTGATGGAGTCGGAAACATTAAAACACTTGAAGATTTGATCCAAAAGGTCAGACAACTTTATAAATCCCGATTGGGAAGTTGAGCTAGACGGAAAAACAGGGACAGTTGGGGTTCTTGATGTCCCCTCGAGTGCTGGGTCATTCGAAGGTGAACTATTCCCACGGAAGCCAGGAGGAACCTGATTTTGCTTGTCCGCTGCACTCGATTTTTTAGGCAAGCTAACTGGGGGTATCACCGGGGGGACTTGTTCTTGAACTTTGGGAGTGGTCACATTTTTGCGCCGGGGATTCCCTTTGAAAATAAACGGTGTGCCCCCGCTAGCTGCGTCCGCTTCCATTTCATCAACTGGCAACGTGGAAAAGATATTGTGTGTTGAGATTGGTTGTTGTTGTTGTTGGGCCAGTGGAGAAGCGCCCTTTAAAATTTCCGCAAAAGTGCGCTTCGAGCGTTCCTTTAAAGAGCGCTTCTGTTTCTCCCAGCGACTCTTGTAAGTTTCACAAGCTGAGAGCGCGTGTGGAGATCCTCCGCAATATGGACACTTATGCTCAGTCGCACTGCAGGATAATCTGAAGTGTGACCAACTGACTTGCATTTGTTGCAAGTCATGGGCTTTGGCACGAAGAGTCGCACAGGTAGTCTCAATTTGTCCACCATAACGTAGTCAGGGAGGGCGGCACCAGCAAAGGTGACTCGAAACGAGTCTGACGGCGTAAATTTAGTTTGGTCCCCATCATGGGAGAGTTTCCCGAGTTGGCGACAGTCCAAGATCTTTACTTCCATTGAGGGAAGCTTCTTGAACTTGCCTTTTCCTTCTTTTTTTATTTGTTCGCTCGTCAGACCCGTTTTAGTTATCACCCCCGCAATTTCTACGTTATGGGAGGGTATAAATGTTCTATATTCGAGAGTGAAGTGTTGGTCAGCAACAATCTCGTTTGCGTGTTTCCGTTCATTCACGACAACCCGCAATTTGTTCGGTCTAACCCTGCGAATTTCAGATACAGAAGTGTATCTGGCCAGATCTTTCATGATCTGAATCACGTTAAGGCTTTTTCCTTTTGGTTTTGGCCGGAGGAAAACAACCCACGGGCCAGTTCCAGGTGCATCTTCTGGATAAACTCTGACACGTGGAGCGGAGACAACAGAGGGAGAAGACGAGGACGAGGATTGGGTTGGATCGGAAACATCAGAAGGGGGAAGCGAAATCGATGATGGGAGAGGGGGAGTGGAAGTAACAGTGGGTTCAGAAGGGAGGCTTGCTATTTTCTTAGAGGGGGGCTTGGAAGGATGAGCAGATTCGTCCCCAGAAGAATTATCTTCTTTTTGAGGGACTCGTTTATGTTTTTTCCCAGATCTTGAATGGGATTCATTATCGGAGATCTCCATCTCTGGAGATCCTCCACTATTCTCCATTTTACAAAAAATTTTGTCTTATCTCTAATCTATTATTGATTTTAACAATAATCTCAAAAAAAAAAACAAAACAAACAAACAAAAAATTATGATGATAATATTAAGCAATGAACATATGAGTTGAACAATAATATTAATATTAAATATGTGTACCTTAATATAAAAGTTGTTCCGATACTGCGCTCTACTGCCCTAACCAGGGAGAGACAGAGGTTACGCGCTATGGATCAACACAATAGCGCAAGAATAGCTCACACGGTCACGTGATGATAATTCCCGTTAACGACAGCCACACGATGGCGATCCCGTTATGCCAATGTTCAATAGCCGCCAAGGGCTGCAAGCTGCAAGAGCGCTGCTTCCTTTGTTCCACTTCACAAAAGGTCAATTCGAAAGCGGACAGCAATGACCTTCACTCGTACACTATACCAATCGCACAATAGTAAAAGTGGCAACGCACAATAACGACACTGAACTTTACTCGTCAAGAGTTGGATAGCGAATGAAATTTATATGATAAAACTGTTTATTTTTGTCTTCAGATGCAAACGCAGCTTGACCTTAAACAACCCGGGACGAGTTATCGTTTTGATATGCAAAGGTAAAACATTGAATTGGGATGGCCCATAAAAAAGAAAACCAATTTTAGATGTTGCTCGAGCTCTCAGTAAGCGCTGTGCCTGTCGTGTAGCGTAATGATGGTTCGTAGTGGGGTTTGACATGTTGTGATGTATGGTATTATTATGTAGTATACTGTATACAAGTTTCATGGACTGAAGTACCCGCAATCCAAAAAGAGGTAAGATACCGTGAGTTTCATTCTGATACAGCTCTAGAGTTCGATACAGACTCGGATGTCTATAAACAATTTTGAGAGTTCTGGAAGGTCTGTATTTTTTTGAGTCTTGTTTTGCATGCATACCCCCAAACTAATAGCCCGTATTGGAGATGAGAATGGATGCACGCAAAATAGAAACTGATTAATTCTTTTTGAGACATGAAAAGTGATACTCTCTTCAGGATACCACAAAGGGAAGCGAGTTTTTTCTCAACGAAATTCACCTGGAAACTCCAAGACAAGGTTGAATCTAGAATGACCCCCAGATATTTGAAGCTATGCACCCTTTCGATCGGTACATTTGATATCAGGGGATCATTACATGTTGTTATTTTCTTTCTAGGTGAATGGAAAACCATGTATTTGGTCTTCGCCAGGTTGAGTAACAATAGATTTGCCTGAAAGCAATCCCCAAGAAGAGCCAGATCATACTCTATATGTGACACTATGGTTCCCGGATCCGGGCTTGGGTAAAATAGTGCTGTAGCAACAAACAGTTTTGCAGTCCCTTTTAGAGGTAGACTGCCAATGTCGTTCACATACAATAAAAATAACAGGGGTCCAATATTGCTGCCCTGAGGTACCTCTATATTTATGGAGCACAATGTACTTTAGGAATTGTTTACTGCAACATATTGCTGCCTACCAGTTAAGTAACTGCGCACTAAATCATTAGCTACACCTCGGCTTCCGTAAGTGTTCAGCTTATGCATTATGATCGATTGTGTCAAAGGATTTTTTAAGGTCTAAAAAGAGTGCGCCAACCATCATCTTTCGATCAATACCATTAATGATTTCGTCTACAAGCTCAGTGACTGCTGTTGTTGTACTACAGCCTCGCCTGAAACCGTACTGAAATTTATAGAAGACTTTATATCGAGTAATTCGCACAATCTGTTCACAAGCATTCTTTCAAAAATCTTGTTGAATACTGAAAGCGTAGAAATCGGTCGATAGTTGCATGGATTCCAAGATTCACCGGATTTGAAGACTGTTACTACTTTGGCCACCTTGAGACAATTCGGATAACTACCTGTGGTCAGTATTCTATTGAATATGTCTGGGCAGATCTTAGCGAAAGCCGGCGAGTTCTCTTTTATCAAATGTACCGGTACGTTGTCAGGACCACAAGTTTTTTTCTAGTATTCAGTTTATTAATTATAATTCATTTGGTGTTGACGGGTACAGAAATATCGAGTTTTGGACATATCGAAAATAGATCTGCGTCGTTTGGTTGTTATTTATGGGTATTTTGTTTGATAATTCATGTCCAATTCTCGAAATATATCTATTAAAAATTTCGCACACTTTCCCATCGTTATAAATTTTCGTGCCATTGTGGGTCAGTGTAATTTCTGATTTCTGTGTAGAGTGTCCTGGCAATTGATTAATTGTCTTCCACATTTTGGATTGACTTGAGTAGTTCAACACTTGTAGCTTTGTGTGCATGTCTGTGTCGTGGAGCCAAAATTTGACGTCAAAGTAAATTTCACGATTTTTTTTGGTAAAGGCTACCAAACTATAGTCATTTTCTACCGTGTTAACACTAAACCTACCACCTATCATCATTTGCTTACACTACTTTTCCTAAAACATACATCGAATATATTTTCCAGTGTTTACTCCTCTCTTGTTATTTTTTTTTACTGAGAAATATATGTAATCTGTCCTAACTACCGCAACGGGTCATTTGACCCTTGCAAACATTTGTATTATATCAGAAAGATTTGTATGTGTGGTTGTGATAAAAAAACCATTGCATTACACATTGTTTGCTATTGCTTTATACATTTTGTTGTATTTGTGAATGAATAGTGAAAGATCAGAATTAATTGTGTTGCTAACTATCCAAGCGAGCTAACAGTAACCATTCCGAGCTACAGTGCTATTTTGCGTATCAAAAATTGTAATTTCAATTTTTTGCTAATAATTGTCATCCCAAAATGTTGGAATATACAGGAGAAATATGGTATGTCACGTTTCTTAACAAAACTATATAAATCGAGTCATTGTTCACTAATTATTTATGAAGGGTCACTTGACCTGCTGTGGTAGGAATAGGTATGCATGAAACATCGGTAGGTTTAGTGTTCATAAACATCGTCGATAGGGGTGAAAATGTGTCATGGGGGCGAGATTGGGTCAAAACGGAGAAAGTTACTATTAGTAATATCTTGGCAAATATTGCGAATATTTTTGAAAAACTGTGAACCGTTTAGTAGGAGACATATTTTCACTACTTTCAATGCATAATACTTAACTGTAGTACAAATAGTTATTGTATAGTAATCCATCAATATTTGGTGTGTAAATAGATGGGTAAATACATCAGACTTCGTGTCCTTTTTTGCATAATAACTCACAGTTTTGGCTGGTGATGGGCTCATCACATAGTCAAGTAAGATAGAATCAGAAAAAGTTATCGAAAACAATCGTGATGACGTAAACTTAATTTGTTTCCACAATAAGAGAATCTTTCCCGAGCTGGCGGATTTAGACAATAATCAAGGGAAGCTTTTGACGTAGGACTACGTCTAACCGGAAGATAGGGGGTGAAATGGAAATCTAGGCACTGAACAAGTAGGAAAAACTGCAAGATTTGGAACGCTTATAATTCGAGCATTTCTCAATAGATCGCAAAGGTTTTTGCATCAATTGATAGGAAATATATCTACGCATCTATCATAACGAATAACATTTCATTTTTCTTGAGATAAATAATTGAATAATTGTGAAATATCAAGCATTGTCAAAATGCACTATGTGCCCATTTTTGATTGGTCCATTTTGTGCTCCTCAAATCGTACCGACCAAAACGGGCAACCAGAGCAGCAGCGAAATAGAATGAAGCACGATTGGAAAGGAAAAAGAAAAAAATGAACGAAACATTGGTCGCAGTCTCACACATCCGTAATTCTCGAGCCAGCCAGTCAGCTTAAAAATCCCCGCTCCGCTGCCGTAACGATCATTCTCATTCAAACCGTACACCACAGCGGTTCGCATCACAACACATCAACAAACCAACCCAAGCAGCCATGTCTGGACATGGTAAAGGAGGAAAAGTGAAGGAAAAGGCAAAATCCCGCTCGAACCGTGTTGATCTGGAGTTCCCCGCAAGGGTAGCTAGGCCGAGCGCGTTAGTACCAGTGCACCAGTCCACCTAGCCGGCGTTATATAGTTTCGGCCGCCGAAGTGATCGAGTTAGCTGGCAAAGCTGCTCGCGACGATAAGAAAACCCGCATTCGGAACAGAACACACTCGGTTCGGCGGACATCAAGACAACAGGCAGTTGCAGCGAGTGGCGAGTGGCAAACGCAATCGCAAAACGGCATCAGGTAGCAGAAGAAAAATGTTTATTCTTTACACAAACTGCTTTGGTGGCATATCCAGAACAAGGCGGCATCGAGGGCGTTCGAAATGGTTTTTTTTCAATACCACGAGTACTATGTTTCCTAAATTGGAACCATTCAATAAAACAATGCGCTTTTCAGGGCCATTAAACCTTCCAAAAAAGAGTTTAGGAAATACAGTTCAATGCTTTCTAAAACATTATCCAAAATAATAATAAAACATAAATTGATTTTTTCATAATTTGTTTGCCAGGATCTGATGAGTATGTGAATTTGGCAGTTGTTCTGAGCTTATTAACTATCAATAAGCTCAGGGACTTTCTTGATTATTCAATTTTCACCAATTCTTAAATTGTTTCCAGGTTGATAGTACAGTAATTTACAATTAATTCCACATTTAGCTAATTGGACGGCCATGTAATGCGACTTATTTAGTTGGACATTTTTGTAAACATAGAGATCCAAATTATGACCCCACATTGAAAGTCGACACTGTACCACTGTCATCGCAAATGTTCAATTACAGGTTAAAATCGCCTCCAATGCGACACTGAGTGGCGCTTCGGCACGTCGCATTGAATGTAATTTACTGTACAACATGTCACAAAGCTGGATGGGAAGAAATTTTCCAACTGTGAAAGCTGTGGCGAGTGGCAACAAATCGCTAAACAGGAAGGTTTAGCCGAACAAGATGGGAATATCGAGTGATAACAAAACAATAATTTCTTTACATTGAAGATAATTTTGTGATCCTGAAAAGAACCCTTTTTAGCCTGCATGTGAATCCAACGAGCGAACGAATCGTAATGAATGTATTTTTTTGCCATCGCTCCCTTTTAACGCTCATTCGTTCGTCTCGTTGGACTCGCCCCTCTGGCTGAGTCTGCCGATTTGTCTCTATCCTGTGAGTGTGTACCGCTAGAGTATAAAACACGCGGACCCCAAAAAAATATCTTATTTTCTTTCAAACCGTAAACCCGTGTGGTTGTACGGCATCGGCATCGTGGACGTAACAAAGGAGGACAAGTTAAGGGAAAGGCAAAGTCTCACTCGAACCGTGCAGGTCTCCAGTTCCCTGTTGGTCGCATTCACTGATTGCTCCGCAAGGGTAACTAGGCCGAACGGATTGGTGTCGGAGCACCAGTATACCTAACAGCGATTATAGAGTTTCGGCCGTCGGAGTGCTCGAGTTGGCTTGCAAAGCTGCTCACGACAATCAGAAAACCCGCATCAAGAACAGAGCAGCTTCGGTTCGGCGCTCATCAAGGCAACAATTAGTTTCAGTGAGTGGCAAAGTGTTTCTCCGGTACGTCGCATTAAATGTAATTTACTGAACAACATGTCACAAGCTGGATGGGAAGAAATTTTCCAACTGTGAAAGCTGTTGCGAGTGGCAAACGCAATAGCCAAACAGGAAGGTTTAACCGAACAAGATGGGAATATCGAGTGATAACAAAAACACAACACCAAAGGTTCTTTTCAGAATCATCAACATATTCATAAAGAGTAAACAGTGAACTAATCCATTTTTCAGGTAGATAGGTAGATATTCATGTAGGAGATGAAAATGAAACAATATATTTAAAATATATATTTAACAAAAGCTGTCCCCTCTATATAGTCCTACGTCACTCCGGTTATGTCCCCGACATTACCCACCCGTCTTTTTAAACTTGCCTACTCACTCACTCTCAATGGATTCACACGTTAGATCCGTTGCGCCTTCAATTTGTACTTCATGGAAGGGGATGTACACGCGATACTCCAACGTAGAATGCTTGACGGCAACAATTGCGTTTGCGTGCTTCAAGTTATTCACGACAATTCTACGATTTTGGGGATCTTCGTATTGGTTGTGCGTCCGCTTACTAAGCGATCGATCGTAAGTTCGAAACTCAGGACCCCCAATTGACCATCTTTGTGTGAGTGGAGAGTAACTACATCCACTCAACTATCATCAGCAATGGAGATCGATTCACGGTCGGAGTCCTGGCCAACCATCATTTACACAAGCTCTGCTCTGCAAGAAACATCGGGCTGTTGTGCTATAAATAACACAACAATGATCATATCAACTGTCTCCGCTTTCCGGTCCAACTGAACAATGGAAACACAGAAAGAATAGTCTTACGTCTCGTCATCTTGCCAGATCTTCCAAGAACTGAATGACATTAAGACATTTCAGATTCGGTTGGGGCCGAAAGAAAACCTCAGTTAAAGGTGTACAAGCGAAGCGATGATAACAGAGGGGAAGGCGAGCTGGATGTGATTGATTGTGTGAGTGTTGAAGAGCTTTTAGAAGAAGGTGAAAAGAATCGTTCTCGGAAGAAATGTCTTTCGGTGTCGGGACGCGTTTTAGTGTGTTTTAAATTCGAGTTTCAAAGATAGTCACTTGTTTTAGTGTCGTTTATTTCCATTACAGGCGATTTTTTACCGTTTGGTATTGGTATTGAGCGGTAGGTATATACCGACATAAATAATTTTTTATGGAACTTATTTTTGAATTGTGCCGTGCATTGTACTTTTTCCACGATCAAATTCATGCGCGATATAAAAAAACACTGTGTGGAAAAAAGTCTGGAAACGTAGCCAATAATGTAGCCATATTATTATTAATAACGGTTATAGAGACACGTCCATTATAGGCTCGGCTACATCATGAATGTAGCCGTCCTCTCATCGTTTGTTTTTAATTTTATAACGAAGATTTTTACTGACGAAGTTTTATACGAACGGATAATTAATGTGGACAATTTTTTGTAGTTTGTTTTAATATTTTCAATTAACCTGACGAAATTTTTTTGAACGCATTATATTATGTAGACTATTTAAATTTTCTAAATTATCTTTTTTTTAATTGGTATTGATCTCTATTATGTCTGTCATGATCTGGGTGATGATGGACTATTTTTATTTTGTCGTTTTCATAGTTGTATTAGTTTAAAAAAATAAAAGTAGTCTAGCACGATATGCATACCTTTCGGCGCAGTACTCCGTTCAGCTGTAGCACTCCGATGGAGCACACTGCCGTTGTGAAGGGTTGAAGCTATAAAACCAAGAAGAAAAATAAATCTTGCGATGCTTGCTCGGTGCTTTGCCAAGCAGGAAACATAGGAAAATGTGTCAATTTTAATATTGGGTTAATTTGTGTAACTATAAACTTATTTCTGTTGACAGTGTAGTTGTATACGTTAATTATCAAGTGCAGTATCAGAACATCAGAACTGTTTAATTGATAATCTGTGAAAATTTACGCCACAGAAGTGATTACGAATTTGCCGATCGCCCAGAAGACATTGACGGTTGTTAAAAGAAAGTGAAGTTTAATTTCCAAACCAAACATCCGGATGGTGTCACGATGTTTGTCTTGGTGGCGTCCAGCAGTTCGAAAATGCCACCTGTTTCAATTTATGCTGATGTTACACTTAAAACCGAAGTGTATATCGGTATTTTGAAGAAGAAGCACTTCCTTGGGTGAAGGCTAGCTTTTCTAAGGATCAATACGTTGTCAGGATGAATCGCCATGCCGATAGCTTTGTGGCCTCTTAGCAGTCCACAGACGTGGGCAGACGTTAAAGCACAAACCTACAAAACATCTCACTCTAGTATGAAGACCCTGAAGTCTATTATAACGGGCACGTGGTAATCGATGTCGGTCGAAGGACTACGTTCGTAAGGCGTGTTTTAGCTTCCGACGTTGTCTTGAAAATGTTATTGATAGAAATGGAGAACACATCGAGTAAATTTGTTTTTAAAGAACTTAATGAAGATAACTGAACTCGAAAATATTGATATTATTGCATAAATTGTTGATATTATTACATACATTTTCTGCCCGGGAAAAGAAGAGCTAAATGCCATTCCTCTCGAAAATGGAGAAAAGGAGAAGCGAGTACTCAAACTCCAAACGCACTGCCTAGGATTTTTTTAACACGTTGAGCCCCGCCCTGGTCTCTAGGGGCCGACGTTGAGCTGTTTGATAGGAATGCGCTAACCGACTAGGACTGACAGTTACAAAATAAATATATGTGGTTTGTATGTGGTAATTTTGAATATATTGTCCAGTAATAAGGAAACATTGTTGTATTTTTAAACGATTTATGATTTGGATCGTCGTAACAGTACTTTTTGGAGCAAGTATCGAGCGGTATTTGTGTTTTACTATCTCTTTGGGATCTCTTTCTATATCACAATTTAGTGTAAGTGCATTCATGCTAAACATTTTTTGTGCTTCACTTAATCTAATCTCAAACTCGGGTCGTTCACTCTTTTTTAGACTCATGCTAGAGATTTTTGCAGTATGTTGTGCGCTTTGAAGCGCATTTTAAAAATGTATTCAGCGGAATATAACTTTTGGCCCAACATTTTAAAGCCAGTAATTTCTATTTTTAGGAGTGTGATGATTTTAGTTCAAAATGCTAAGCAGTTCAAATTAGTGACTCATATCGTCAGTCACCTTTGATTCCTCATCTAAAGCAAGATATTGCGTTAACGCAACGAAGAACGGAAGTCCATGCCCATTTATTGTGATCCTCTGTGATCCGTTCTTCTCGGCAGCAAATTCGATATCAAATATCTCTGAGAATATTAGGGGAACTGGGGGGAATTAAAAAATTACAGGAGGTTGTATCCAAGATACGACCGCATTGTTGACGTAGAACTACGCTGTTATTTTATATAAGTCGCTTGTTTATATCTTCGGATATAATTCTATAACGCTTTGGCGCACAATCTTAACGTCTGCTTCGCCATCACGTTAGATGCATTGATGCATCCTCAAAGGCACCAACGAAGCCCTTATGATGACGGAAAACAAACAATGTTAACTGCTTGGAAAAAGACTGAATTATGCCACACAGCTTGTACTCTGCTGTAACACCCATCGATGCGAGTTCTCTGATGAGTTTGTCAAGAGCGACCGCCTTCACCACCAGCGGGGGGAGCTTCATTTTGGTTGCTGCCTGGGTAACGGCGTTTACATTTTCGACCGACGTGCCGAAATCGCCTACTTCGCTGTTGTTCGATGCGGTGTCACACTCGCGAAGGCTCGGTTCAGTGCGAGCGCTTTTCACTGCACCAACATCGCGTGCATCATTAGATGACGCTTGCCTCGAAATTTTATTGCCCCTGGCAATGCGTTCATTTTTTGCAGGGCTCGAGCCTGCCTTCCTCTTCTTCTTGCTCATTACACACTACGCGAAGGGTCCAATTCATGACGCGGAAAGAAAAACACAAGATACGAATAACGCGAAAAACGAACAGAAAAACCATACGACGATATCCAAGTTGAATTACCACTGGTGAGGTCCAATCTTAGATCGAAGCGCAGCGAAAGCGAAGAGAACTGGATTGCTCAACAGTCCGATGCCGAATGAAAGTTTGCCTCAGCGAGATCCACTGTTTATACTCTAAGCAAATATTCCCCTTCATTCTTCTTTTTTTCTTTGTTCACGGAGACTTTATATCCTACGATTTCCCCTCCGTTGGTCGTCGATAAGTTGCTCGTTACTGACTGCTCTGTTCGGGAAAGCACACAAATGTACAGAACAAATGTATGGTAAAATGAAAACGCTCAAAGTTTTCATGATTTTTAACCATTTACAAACCAGGGAATTCTAATGTATAGCATATTAAACAAATCTTACGGAATTTCCGATTCGTTTAGTATGCAAAACGCCAAAATCCTTTCGCGGCAAAAATAGTTATTAACGTTAATTTTATTTCATAAAAACGTGACCTGTTTTCTGATTTGGCACCCTTAACGAAAGACGTAGTTCTACGTCAAAAGTTCTCCGTTTCGTGGAGCGATTATTGTTTATATGCTTAAATTATTTCCCTGTTTACCATTTTTTCACGGAATAATACTGAATTACGCGAAAACTGCGACAGGATGCCACCGAAGCGGAAGACTACCACAACGGACGAAGAAGACGACGAATATCGTAAGAAATGCGATCGTAATAATAATCAGGCAGCCAAGCGAAGCAGGGTGAAATCCAAACAGCGCACGGAGGAAATTCAGCAAAAAGTGAACGAATTGCGGGTCAAAAACGAAGTGTTGGAAGATAAGATTAAGAATCAAACCAAGGAATTGAAATTCCTTAAGGAGCTATTTTTGACTCAGGCACAAGCGAAGTTCAGAATTATTCTAAGATAAAACTTGTTATATATTGTTTCAACACTTAATATGTTTATATAGTGCCAGAAATATGAGATATAACGACCAACAAATGGGAACACCAAAGTTACTTTGCGTCTTAAAGGTCGAATAAGACCAGGAAACTATGTCCTGCTCATACATTAAGGCAGAAACGGTTGTTCCAGTAACGAAGAGGCATATTGCGCGCATCTTGAGTGAGTCACCAAACATCATGTGGAAGCAACTTCAAGGGAAGCCGAAACTGACCGCCACCCATAAGCAGAACCATCTCATTTTCGCCCGGCAATACATGGAATGGGAACTAGATGGGAGAAATGTTGTATTTTCCGGCGAAAAAAGTTCAATTTGGATGGTCCGGACTGTTACAGTTGCTATTGGTACAATTTAAGTCAACGGCATGTCGTGAGATCGAAGCGAAACTTTGGGGGCGGAAGTTTGACAGTGTGGGGAGCCGTTTCCTATCACAGCAAGCTTCCCATTTGTTTCATTTTCACCCGAATGAACTCCGAAAAGTATCTTCAATTACTGGAGGACGTTTTGATTGGACATATTGAGAATAACGCTACCGAGGATGACGTTTTTTCGGCAGGGTTATGCATAGATCCACGTTTCCAATCAATCGAAGGCATGGTTTGCCGGTAAGGAAATTCCGCTTCTTGAATGACCTGCTTGCAGTCGATTGCAATCCCATAGAGAACCTATGGAGAATCTTGGCCGAGATGGTCTATGCAAACGGATGACAATTTTACAACATTTCCAGTCTCAAGGCAGTAATTCAGGAGTGTTGGACTATAATCAATATGGCAACACATAAAAAGTTGTCTGACTCGATGCCAAATCGAGTTTTCAAAGTGATCCGAAATGGAGGTGGACATACTAAATATTTGCTACCGATTGGACTCGAAATTTGCCGCACAAATTTTCTTTTATTGAAATTTCAGAATGCAGCTAAACGAATGTCCACCCTGATTCCACATATTTGAATTACTTAGAAAACAAAAAGTGAATCTCTGGAGCACTGAGAGCACAAGGCAGACAATCGGATATCCCCGTCCGGGATATCTTAGATAGCCGTGATCCTGATCTTCTTCTTCATCTATACCTGTTCCTCAGAAACGCCGATGTCAACGTTTAATGATGTTTGCTTCGTTGTGTCCCTGTTTCATATCCCTCCTATCCGATCTATAAACTTTTACTTAGTCGCGGCAATACATACACACACTCTTTACAGATACACGGGCCAAAGGTTGTGCATTCCACTGATCATTCAACAAGAGCCAAAGGTTGTACCGCTCATGACAACTCTACACGAGCTGATGTTTGCGCCGGCTAGTGACCATTCTATCCTGGATTCCTTGAGAAGACGCACCACGCTAGATATGGGGATACAGATACAGATACAGACTAGGGGGACGTTGCTGATTAATGGTCAGCTGCATCCCAATAGGAAGTATCTCGTGTCGGGCACAGGTACAGAGCATTGATGACAACAACATCACAATTACGAAAACACTTGTAATACTAACCTCGAGCCAACCGCGAGTAATCGGTTACATATTACTAACATAGTTATAAGGCAAACATTGTCGAAATATTGAACTACCGGCCCCGTCAGGTTGACGCCATATGAGCCTTAATAAAAATATATATTTTGGATTAAAAAGAAAAAAGAAAAAAAAAGTGAATTTATACTTTTTTTTAGAATTAATTCGATGAGAATAAACAATAATGGTCTTTTATGAACAAAACTGAATATACTTATTTTAAAAAATATTGAGGAAAAATAGGGTGCGGCTAAACGAATGTCTACCACTGTATATAACAGCGCTGGCAGTTATATGGATAGCGTGGTCGTGTGAAATAGCTTCGCATTCCAGCCGGCCTTGGTTCGATCCCCATTGACGTCGTATGGATTTTTTTTGACACACTCCCAAATGAAATGAGAAAAGAAAACAGAAAGAGATATCTGATCGCATGCATACAAACCTTTTTTTAAGCTTTTAAAACAGCTCATTATTTGCGCATTTAACCCTCCAACACACGAAATGGCATCATTACTGCCAAAGATGAAATGTTTCCTGCCAACGCTAGTTTGGGTGTACGGCCGAATGGCTACCGAGAGAGCGTTTTTTGTTTTTATTTATTTCTTCACATGCGACAGCTCCATTGTAGTACAGGGCGACTCAAAAGTCATGAAATTCTTCAAACATAAGGGGACTATCAATACGGTGTCAATAGTCAATACATATACTAACAAGCAAACAGGTGACTACTTTACCCCGCGTGTCCACATTACCCCCACTACGTAGCTCGTTCATATTGAAGCTTATTCCATTTCGTGGGGAGAGCTGATGACACTGCTTGTCCCGTGTGTTTTTCCGGGTTTCAGAATGATTTATTTAGTTCAATTTTTCAACTTTATCAATTATTTTCCGTAGAATTATTCATTGTAAGATGTAGAAGCACTCAGCGGTGAGTATGCGTTCTGGTTAGCGGGGGCGTGGATAGAAAAACAACCAAAACAATAAAATACCCATTTCCTAAGAATCGACGGACTATTTAAAAAAAAAACGCTGCGAACGCGGAAAAAACATCATCTAAAGCGTTGCTATCCCTCCCCCACTTACTTGATGTAGGGCTGATGAAGTGCCACCAGACTGGCGTGGATTCCCACGCTCACAGCCGCCAGATGAAAGTAGTCGAACAGCACCGGCAGATGATAGTGCAGCCCTCGACCCGGGTGAAAGTTGAGCTGCAGAGTCCGTGTCGACGCCAGGGTCAGCACATTTCCGTTCGTCTGCTCGCCAAACCAGAGCTCGAGATTGAGCGAAAATTCCGCTCGCTCGATAGATTCCTTCAGATGTCGACTGTCCACTGGGTGTTATGCGGGAGAGGGGAAAATCACAGCAGAAAAAAACGGGTGTATGAGAAAAATATGAAAACTCTGGGATTGGGATTTTTCATGCGAAATAGGTCGGTAACGTTTTTTTCGAGTTTGTTTTTAAATATATATGGTACGAGTATATTCTGTGCCAGCAGCCAGCAGCCAGCAACTGTGGAGCACGAGTGACACAAACACAGACGAAAATCGCCGGCAACATGGTTCAGACGTAGTTTGAAAAAAGGGCAAAGGTTAAATCCTTCCTGCTACCCAACTACTCGTATTACTGTGAAAAGCGACAGCGGCAACGTTTCCCACCTCTCCCCCTACTAGAAAGTCATTTGTATTGTGCCATAATTGGAGATGCGGTTGTGAGGTTAACTTTAAACCTCATTCGAGTTTTAGTGACGTAGGTTAGCACAAAGGCGTGAGTGTTTATTCCGACATTGACAGAGTGGAATCTTGTTACGACAGCTTCCGTTTCCAGGCAGAAACATCGATGCCGAACCTATGTCAGTGTGGGTTGTGATTATTGGAGCACTTGATGAAGTTGATGAAGTTCGTGATTAAAAGTGCCATGTTTGTCGGTGAACTAATTTTGTTCTAATTGTCCTTCACCGTTATTGAATGTTTCCGTATAGAGGATTGTTTGCGTTCTTCACATTAATTGGTTGGAATCTGCTCTCTTCACATATTTGGCATTCTGACTTCGCGGATGATTTACCATTCAATCGAACCTCAAAATAGATATGTATTGTTATACATTGTATAAGCAATTGATTATGTGGTAAACATTCCTATCAAAAAGGCTTGAACACTTCTGGTTGCAGAAGTTTTTGTATTTTACATTGTTTCCTGAGTGATGCCGAATCCGATATGAGGAAATATGTTTTATTCTATTGTTGATCATATAAATTATGATTTGTGGAACAGTTAAGGGATTCAAGTTTGAGTGATCTCTAACGAGACCGTTCGTCATATTTTGGTTGATGTTTAGGGATGAGAAAAGACAAAAATAGTCAAAGAGCTCTATTTTCATCAAAAATTCCATAGCAAATAAGTGGCTGAAGACATGCTTGAACAATCAAATTCTGATCCCACGTTCATCCAACGAACAATTATTGGCGACGAGGCTAATACAAACTAGTAAACAATATCACGCTGATGATTGTGTCGAAACGCTACAAACGTGTTGAAACCCTAAAAAACCACGTGAAAGTCGATCAAAACTGAAAGTAATGCTGACTGTTTCCTTCGATATTCGGGGTGTTGTTCATTCGGGATTTCTCCCGGAGCGCCAAACAATAAAGAGTGTTACCTTGGCGTTATAAAGAATTTGAGAGAGGAAAAATTGATTTTGCGCCATGATAACGCACCACCTCATCGATCATCCATTGTAAACGAATTTCTGACCAAAAATGGTACTTCAGAAACTCAAATTAACGCTCCATGTGACCGGTTTTAACAGCAGAAGACATTAAAAATCAAATTCGCTGCGTGAACTGAAGACAGTTTCTGAATACAGCTATAAAATGTGTTTCGATGATTGGATTGTTCGTTAGAAAAAGTCCATCGCTTCAGAATGGCGATAATATTAATTTAAATGATACATACATAAGGTATTTTCTTTCAAAAAACACAAAAAAATACCGGTATATATTTGACAGAATGTACTATAGTATGTACATTTTATGGAAATTGAAATAGATTAACATCAACTGCAAATATCTTGGATTTGAATTATGGTGTATTAATTATTTTCATACATAAATATAGGTTTTTTTTCTATAGGTTGTCCTAATCCGACCGGTGGCCCTGGATCGATCACCCATTGAACTTTTACACAATACCCATATAGTAGGGGGTATCCATCATTGTTGATCATTTAGAGCCATTATCAGGCCTCTGTTTTACCCTTTTTTAGCGTTCATGAACCACACCGACCAGTATAAAACATAGTTTAAGAGTTATAAAATATTCAGTTCAACATTTTATGTGATGAATTGCCATTGCAAATGAGGGGCCATCTTTCCCTATTTTCATGGAGCAACAAAACTCATTCATCGTATTTTTATGGAATTCTCGAGCTTTCCCATACAAACTTGGTTTATCAATGACGTTTCAATGGAACCTATAAATTACAGCTATTTGTTTTTGTTTTTGCATGCGCTAAACGGTAACTCGGTAACATTTTCTTTTCACCCTTCCCTTCTTCTTTAGTCTTCCAAAGTTCGTGCTTCATCATGGTTCAATTGGTTTCGATCGGATGCAGTTCAGGACAATTTGGTGGGTTCATTTTTTGGGCACAAAATCTACAGAATTGGCCGCATACCTTTCCTACGCGGTTTTGGAGTAGTAGCATGAAGCCAAATCGTGTCAAAGCAACGGTTTTTTGTTCATGCTGTCTGTCCCGTTTAATTTGTTGAATATCACCGTTTATGGTATACTAGCTGACCCGGAAAACTTCGTCCCGCCCAAAATTTGTTTTTTTTGTTATCAATACCTTCAAATATTCACGTTTTCTTACTAAGCGCAAGTTCATGAGTCCATTCGCAGAACTGTTCATTGATAGACCTTCTAATCGACCCCGTTGAATTTACCTTTTACTAGAATTCCTAGTACTTCCACCAAAACTCATCATTATAACATCAGATTATTTTCAGACACAATTCTCGTTCAAGATTTTTGAACCAATTGCAAGTAACATGTTTCTCCGTTACATGGAATAAATGTTTGATACAGAAAATATGATAGAATAAAGACAGACCCCTCTCCTCTTCTCCCTTTAGAGACGGGGGAGGAGTGTCTATTCACCTCAGATACGTTTCGTGTCCCCTAAAATCTTCACATGCCAAATTTGGCTGCATTTGCTTGATTAATTTTCGAGTTATGCAGAAATTTGTTTTTCGTTTGCATAATAGCCCACTCTAAGAGAGGGGGGAGGAGTGTCGAACCACCTTAGAAATGTTTGTTCCCCATTAAACATCCACATGCCAAATTTAGTTTCGTTTGCTTGATTAGTTCTTGAATTATGCCCTCCCTTCCGCCACAAAGAGACGGGAGGAGTGTCTATTCACCATAGAAACGCTTTGTGTCCCTCAAAACCTTCGCATGCCAAATTTGGCATTTTCTTGATTAGTTTTATTAGTCTTTCATTTGTATGGCAGTCCCCCCTAAGAGAGGGGGGAGGGGTATCTAACCACCGTGAAAACATTGATTGCACCCTAAAACCTTCACACGCTAAATTTGGTTTCGTTTGCTTGATTAATTCTTGAGTAATGCAGAAATGTGTGTTTCATTTGTATGTCAGCCCCCCCTTAGAGAGGGAGGTGGAGTGTCTAACCACCTTAGAAACATTTATTGCACCCTAAAACCTCCATATATCTAATTTGGTTTCATTTGCTTGATTAACTCTCGACTAATGCAGAAATTTGTGTTTCATTTGCATGGCAGCCCCCCCCACTCTAAGAGAGGGGGAGGAGTATCTAACCACCATAGAATAGTTTATAGTACTCTTAAACCTTCACATGCCAAATTTGGTTTCGTTTGCTTGATTAATTCTCGAGTAATGCAGAAATTTGTGTTTCATTTGTATGGCAGCCCCCCCCCCCTATAAGAGGGGGAGGAGTATCTAACCACCATAGAATAATTTATTGTACCCTAAAACCTTCACATGCCAAATTTGGTTTCGTTTTCTTGATTGATTCTCGAGTAATGCAAAAATTTGTGTTTCATTTATATGGCAGCCCCCTCTAAGAGAGGGGGGAGGGGTATCTAACCACCGTAAAAACATTGATTGCACCCTAAAACCTTCACATGCCAAATTTGGTTTCGTTTGCTTGATTAATTCTCGAGTGATGTAGAAATGTGTATTTCATTTGTATTGAATAGGGGCTTCAGATTCTTGACTGGCCAGCTTGTTTACCATATCAAAACCCTATCAAGAACTACTGAGAAGTGATCGTACGAATTATAGATGCAGCTTACAAGCAGTATGAGTAACTTGAAGAGCTTAAACGAGCAGTATCTTCTGCGTAAAACGAGATACACGCTACAACATGGCGAAACCACCCCGAATGGTTTGTTTGAGCTGATTGAGAACTAAAGATGACCTAAGGATTAGAAACTTATGTCAACATGTGAAATTGACGTTAATTTTGTTAGGCAGTGAGAGTTTATCCATCTGGTTCTATAGTAATGAAACACTGAACTGTTGGTTTTTATAATGTTTCGCGCCGGAACACAACAATAACGATCAAATAGCCGTTCCTATAAATGAAGATAGTTAGTATATCCTACACCATATCCTTAAAATCAACCGACTTCTTACACACAGAGTTGCTAACCGAATATTTGAAAAAGCTGGAAAATTCCAAAAAGAAACTGGAGAAAACTGGATTTTTTTTTCAACTAGAAATAAACTGGATGATTTATTTTAAAATTTTATCTCATTTTTTTATATTAACAATACAAATTAAGGTATACAGTGACAGTGTCAGAATGTAGCATTGGTACTCACGTATTACCGCCACCGAAGCGTTATTTTCATTATGAATTTATTTTTCCGTAATGAAATTTATGTAACGGGAGCGAAATTCGCATCTAACAATTGGTGGAAACGGGTTTGCTTGCGAGAGCAATGGTGTGCTGGTATACAAATGAAATACAAATTTCTGCATATTCCGAGAACTAATCAATTGAAAGTGGTAAGCGCAAAACTCGAGGAAGGAATTTTAAGATATCTACATTTTGTAATATTTTTTGTATCGAACATGTATTCCATCTAACGGAAAAACCTGTTATTTGCAAGTTATATTAAAATGACGAGTTTTGATAGAAGTACTAGGAAATTTATAGTTAAGGCAGTATTATAGTCTGAAAATTTGAAAAAGCCAATTTTTTTCTTTGATATTTCTGTAGTTGCCTCATACAAAAACATAGGACTTTTCGAAAATCGAAAATTTTATGAATTTTACTATTTTTAAAAAATCAGGAAACGTAAAAAACGTTTTGAACCGCATTTTGTTATTCAAACGGCCGCTATTTTGTCAAAGAAGATGTTTTTGACTTGTTTGAGGTACATGCGATAGCGGCATCTTCACTGATTCAGAATCTGCTCGATTTTTTTTGTTTCAGATAACCAAAAGAGCTGGAATCGTGTACGCCATGGCACAACTTTTTTTTTAACCCTCTCACTTCATCAGCTTGTGACTATTCTAGTTATGAATATTTTTTATCCGTTCAGTTTTTGTTTTATTGCTAAAAGATAGATTTATTTATTTATTTATTTATTAATTTATTTAAATCTGATTCATCTGACATCTGTGGTCTTAATGCATAAATATATAATAATATAGTACAATTATTTATACAATCGACGAACTAGTTAATCTGTTTTTAAAGCGGCTGGATGTCTCGCCGAAATCAAATAGATCCTCCACCAATGTGAAAGTTCGAATCATCGACGACAATGGTTCGTTGTATCCGAATAAAGTACGATGAAATCTGTTCTGTAGCAAAGATCGCTGTCGGAGAGGTCGTTGAGCAGCACGAAGGTCCAGTAATGAAAGTAGCCGAGGAGAATCAACTTCCCCATTGAACAGCTTTGATACGAAAATTGCCTGTTGTATTCTGCGTCTTCTCTCAAGAGTGTCCAGGCTTAAAAGTCTGCATCGATCCGGGTAAGCAGGAAGATTCAATGGATCGCGCCAAGGTAGATGACGCAAGGCCAACCGGATGAATCTTCGCTGTACACGCTCAATCCTCAAATTCCAGAAAATCACATTTGGAGTCCAAACAACGGCTGCAGTTTCGAGAATTGGTCGTACTAAAGCGCAATATAAGGACTTCAAGCAGTATGGGTTAGTGAAATCCTTCGCAATCTTCGAAATAAATCCGAGCTGTCGGTTTGCCTTAGCAATGATTGAGGTGTAATGAGCGTTGAAGTTCAATTTCTGATCCAGCACTACTCCGAGGTCAGTAACTTTTTCAACTCTTTCAAGCAAAGCACCGTCGATGCAGTAATCAAACTGTAACGGACTTTTGGAACGATGGAACGTCATGACGGAGCACTTCGGTATGCTGATAATCAGTTTGTTTAGATGGCACCAGTCAACAAACACATTCAGCAAACGTTGCAAGCGTTGGCAGTCTTCAGCTGAACGGATCATGCAGAATATTTTCAAATCATCAGCATAAATTAATTTGCAGTTCAACCCTAATTTCGCAGCAATGTCATTAAAAAATAATATGAACAACAAAGGACCTAAGTTGCTTCCTTGAGGGACTCCAGAAGAATTGCAGAAGCACGAGGAAACGCAGCCATGAATTTTAACGCGCAGTTTTCTTTCCGTCAGGTATGATCTCATCCACGACACGAGTTTTGCAGATGATCCGAGACGTGATAGTTTAGCCAATAGTATGTTGTGGTCGATCCTATCGAAAGCCGCCTTCAGATCGGTATAGATGACATCGACTTGAGCCTTGCCCTCCATAGCAGCAATGCAGGTGTTGGTGAAGTTCAACAGATTCGTGGTGACCGACCTGCCGGGCATGAAGCCGTGCTGATCGGTAGAGATGTAACGCTTGGATTGAGTAAGCATAACTTCACTGACGATGATCTCAAATAGCTTGGACGCAGCCGACAAACTTGTTATTCCACGATAGTTCCTGACGTTTCGTTTATCACCGTTTTTGAAGACAGGAAACATGAAAGACTCCTTCCAAATTTCAGGAAATACTCCATCATTGAGTGATCGGGTAAAGATGACAGAAAGTGGCTCGGCTAGATCAGCAGCGCAGCGGCAGAACAATACCGATGGTATGCCGTCAGGACCCGGCGAAAGCGAATTTTTCAATTTTTTTGCAGCGGAGATCACCATGGCAGGAGTGACCACGAACGTCGTCAAACTTATGAAGTCCGAAGGAACACCTATGGAGGCAAACTTAACTTGAGCTTCACTGGCTGGTATATGGTCAAACACGGATGTAAAGAACTTGGCGAAAAGCTCACAGCATTCAGTATGAGTATTCGCTTCGACGTCGTTATAGAGCACGTTGCTTGGGAGAGTTGAGTTTTTCCTCTTACTGTTGACGAATTTCCAAAAGTTTCTCGGATTTTATCGCAGATTGGTTTGCATTCTCAAGACATGGACCTTGTACAAAGTTGAATTCAGCTTACGATACGCATTACTTGCATGTTGAAACCTGAGTTTGCTGTCAGACGATTGTAGAACACGATGTTTTCGCTGACAGGCGTTTTTTTCGCGTTTTAGCTGTCGAAGTAAAGCCGTACTCCAAGAAGACGAAACTGGACGTCTTCTGTGGGGTACATTCTCCCGCAACCAACGTTGAATGGTAAAACAGAAATCAGAGGCCATTTCATTAACATTTTAACATTCAGATGAACAAATAATGATATAATGGATAGAAAAATTCTTCTTTGTTTTATTTTTACGGATTTTTGTTTTACAGTTCTGTGATTGGACTCATGAACGTTCGCTTAGCAAGAAAACGTGAATGCTTGAAAGTATTGATAATAAAAAAAAAACATTTTGGGCGATTGTTGATTCAATGACGAATCAATGCTAAAACAAATCTACCTCTGTTTTGTTTAGTAAAATGGATTTCTATGAGATAAAAAAGAACAAATGCTAATACGTATCTGAACGTTTTTTGACAGTTTTCGTTGAATTGAATTTGGATAAATTGTTGAATAATAACGAACATGAAGTGTTTTAGTGAAAAAATGATCTGCTAAGATAATACTTATATTCAAAATGTTTGAAGTTGAAGTACGTAGACGAGGCGGAAAACGTGTCTCTTCCCTTCTTTTACAGCAGAGCAGATTCATCTTGGTTCGATCGTAAACAAGCCACTCGAAACCCAACTATATTTACGACCGATCGTATCGGCGAGCTAACGTGCATTCGAACTAACTCCTTTGGGCCAGCTCCACCCACTCGACAGGATATAAACGCTAAATTCTTCCCGGTTTGTGTGTGTGTATGTACGACCAAGTGCCTTTAAGATGCACTCGCTGCAATTGGTGTCTAATGGCTCTTCTATGGGTGGGTTCTTCGCGCTAGAGCAAGCGATAGCACACGATATTGCGCTGCGGCACTGAACCTCGCTGTACGGAGAGAGGATATTGTGCCGAATGCTGCTTTCGTAAATCAGCGATTAATGTTTGATGCTAAGTGTTCTCAGAATGTGAGAAAACTGATAAACTTATATAGTGTAAATCACTACCCTTGTCGATGATTTTCAGGAGGCGGATGTGAATGTTTGTCGGGATCTTATTGCTTTTTTTTATCCAGACCGAAATTGTTTATGTCCCACAAACAGGAAATTTTCATGTACGTAGAACCATTCCAAATGAGCATAGACTGTTGTCACAAAATGTGAAAACATTTTGTCAAACACATTTTTCATGTTCTGGTGAAAGCTACTCGAGTAAACAAAGCAACATGCGCGCAGGAACGGAGCCCCGTGATCCTGGGTCATTGTAAGCTAACTGATTGCACATTATCGCGTGCACAAAACAGTTTTCGTTAGTTGCAACAACTAAGACACCACATTTTGATAGAATTTTCCACTTTCTGTGTTCCATTTTTTTTTGCTAGGATTACCTTTATTGGCTTTGACAGCATATGCATGCGAGCGGAAATGGACACAAATAATCGCCTCATATGACACACTCCATGCCTTAGAAGAGACATAGCGTGTCTACTGGGTATTAAGAGCATTTTTTTCCAGGTGGGGTAGAGTCGACAACAATAATGCTTTCGCCAGTTTTGATGCGGAGTGGTTTTAGGAATGAAGAAATATTTCAAATATGTTATCTAAGTTAATATGTTATTGTTCATTGATTGATCTAATCTACCCTTCAAAATTACCTTTTACTATAAAATTCTAGTACTTCTACCAAAACTCGTCATTATAATATCAGATTATTTTCAGACACAATTCTCGTTCAAGATTTTTCAACCACATGCAAATAACATGTTTCTCCGTTACATGGAATAAATGTTTGATACAGAAAATATGATAGAATAAAGACAGCCCTAAATCAGATAATTCCTTTCTCGAGTTTTGCTCTTATCAACGCATTCGGTGATCCATTTTTATTTATATACTAGCTGACCCGGCAAACTTCGCTCAAAATTTGTTCCTTGTTATCAATACCTTCAAACATTCACGTTTTCTTACTATGAGCAAGTTCATAGGTCCAATCGCAGAACTGTTCATTGATTATCTTCTAATCGTCCCCATTGAATTTACTTTTTACTTTAGAATTCCTAGTATTCCTAACAAAACGCATCGTTATAATATCAGATTATTTGACACAATTCTCGCTCAAAATTTTACACGTTTCTCCTTTACATGGAATAAATATTTTATACAGAAAATATGACAGAATAAAAACAGCCCTAAATCGGACAATTCCTTCCTCGAGTTCTGCTCTTATCACCATATTCGGTGATAGTTTTTTATTGGTATAGATAGAAGAAAATATAGGAGTGCGTTTCATCGTGCGTAGAACATATGAGAATTTAGTTTTCCGAATTTTCCTTTTTTCTTTCAGAGTTGTCCGAAAATTTTCAATTGTTTGGTTGGAATATTTTTGGTTGAAATATGTGTAACATTTTTATGGGACCCCCTCTCCATTCCAGAGGAGGGAGGGGTGTCATACCATCATAGAAGCATTTCTCATACCCAAAAACCCTCACATCCCATATTTTGCTTGATTATTTCTCGAGTTATGCAGAAGTTTGTGTTTGTGTGCCCCCGGTACTTTGTGTTCCACTCGTATGGCAGCCAAAAACCAACCACCCCCCACCCCTTAGAGAGGGAGTGGAGTGTTTAACCACCACAGAAACATTTATTGTACCCTAAAACCTCCATATGCCTAATTTGGTTCCATTTTCTTGATTAGTTCTCGAGTTATGGGGGTGGATAGTATAACCATAATAGAAACATTTATTGCACTCTAAAACCTCAATATGCCAAATTTGGTTTCATTTGCTTGATTAATTCTCGTGTAATGCAAAAATTTGTGTTTCTTTGTATGACAGCCCCACCCCCTAAGAAAGGGGGGAGGAGTATCTAACCACCGTAAAAACATTTATTGCACCCTAAAACCTCTACATGCCAAATTTGGTTTCATTTGCTAGATTAATTCTCGAGTAATGCAGAAATTTGTTTTTCATTTGTATGGCAGACACCCCCTTAGAGAAGGAAATGGAGAATCTGACCATCATAGAAACATTTATTGCACCCTGAAACTTCAATATGCCTAATTTGGTTTCATTTGCTTGATTAATTCTTGAGTAATGCAGACATTTGTGTTTCTCATGTATGGCAGCCCCCCCCTTAGAGAGGGGGGTGGTGAATCTAATCACCATAGAATCATTTATTGCACCACAAAACCTCCATTTTTGCAGAGTAGAGCGTTAATTTTTGAAAAAAAAACGAAGAAACTTGCCGGTACTCCTATTAAATAAAAAAAGTGCTATTTTTTCACGTTTGGACATCAATACTCTAGAACTATTTCTAAGACAGTTAGTGAGGGGGTGGAGTGTTTAACCACTATAGAAACATTTATTGTACCCTAAAACATCCATATGTCTAATTTGGTTCCATTTTCTTGATTAGTTCTCGAGTTATGGGGGTGGAGTGTTTAACCACCATAGAAACATTTATTGCAGCCTAAAACCTCAATATGCCTAATTTGGTTTCATTTGCTCGATTAATTCTCGTGTAATGCACAAATTTGTGTTTCATTTGTATGGCAGCCCTCCTAAGAGAGAGGGGAGGAGTATCTAACCACCGTAAAAACATTTATTGCACCCTAAAACCTCTACATGCCAAATTTGGTTTCATTTGCTTGATTAATTCTCGAGTAATGCAGAAATTTGTTTTGCATTTGTATGGCAGCACACACACCCCCCCCCCCCCTTAGAGAGGGGAGTGGAGAGTCTGACCATCAAAGAAACATTTATTGCACCCTAAAACTTCAATATGCCTAATTTGGTTTCATTTGCTTAATTAATTCTCGAGTAATGCAGAAATTTGTGTTTCTCATGTATGGCATAATTTGTGCCCAAAAATGATTGTTAACATACAAAATTCCATGTTTCGAAAATTCATAAAAAATCGATGTTCCACATAGTTGCTCAAAAATAGTTTTACCATCTTGTATCCATTTTTTAATTTTTTTTACATAACTTCTGTTTTATATGAAAAAATAAAAAAAATAAAATAAAAATACATATATGAATTTGGGAAAAAATTAAAATTGAAAAAGACAGTAAATTAGAAATGTTTTTTTCAAATATATCGAGAGTGACTGCATTTAGAAGGACATTGATAAAGAGTTTTTTTTATTTTAAATCACTTCAAGATTCATAATTTGTGGCTAAAAATGATTGTTAACATACAAAAATTCGAAGTTTCGAAAATTCAGTTTGTCAAAAATTAACGCCATTTTTTTATTTTTTTGCATGACTTCTCTTTTATATGAACAATTAAAAAAAATGAAAAATATGTATTTTAGATATTGCAAATTGAAGTTTTTTTTTGTATTAGGTGTGCCGGTAAGTTTCTTTGGTTTTACAACAGATGGCGTAACAAGATTATTATTCCAGTGACATTCGTTGGAAAGCTACTGTCATTGCGCGTCTTATTCAGTATATGTCAAAATGTTGAAGCGTAAACAAACTTAGTTTTTTGCCACTTCGAACATGTCGAATTTCGTACCAACGAGAGTGATTTCGCGGGGAATGTTACTTTATTACTTCAATATGAAGAAAAAAAACTGCGGAAAGTCAACGCATTTTGGTGGAAGTTTATGGTGACCATGCTCCAACTGAGCGAACGTGTCAGACGTGGTTTGCACGGTTTAAAAGTGGTAATTTTGACTTGGGAGACGAAAAACGTTTCGGACCGCCAAAAAAGTTTGAAGATGAATAATTGGAGGCTTTACTCGATCAAGATCCGTCGCAAACGCAACAAGAACTTGCAGATACACTTGGAGTAGCTCAACATACCATATCCGATCGTTTGAAAGCAATGAGAATGCTCTGAAAGATAGGACATTGGGTCCTTTGGGATTGGGATTTATACGGCAATTGAAGCCACGAGTTTTTTCACGTACGAACAACTGCTCCAATATCATAAAAGAAAGGGTTTTTTTTTACATCGAATCATTACTGGCGATGAAAAGTGGGTCCATTGTGACAATCGTAAACGTTGGGCAACGTATGGATACCCCGGCCATGTATCAACATCGACGGCCGCGCGGAATATTCACGGCCAGAAGGTTATGCTGTCTATTTGGTGGGACCAGCTGGGTGGGGTGTACTATAAGCTACTAAAACCGCATGAAACCATTACGAGGGACCTCTACCGACGACAATTGATGCGTTTGAGCCGTACAATGAAGAAAAAAACAGCCACAATACGAGCAAAGATACGATAAAGTTATTTTGCAGCACGACAATGCTCGGCCGCATGTCGCGAAACCAGTCGAAACATACTAGGAAACGCTGAAATGGGAGGTCCTATTCCACCCGCCGTATTCTTCAGGCATTGCTCCGTCCGATTACTACCTTTTTCGATCGATGCAACATGGTCTGGTTGACCAGCACTTCTCCAATAATGATGAAGTCAAAAATTGGTTCGATTCGTGGTTAGCCGACAAACCGGCCGATTATTTCCGCGAAGGGATCCGATGGCCAGAAAGATGGGAAAAAGTTGTGACTTGCGATGGGCGATACTTTGATTATTAAATTTGTAACCATTTTTGCAGAGTAAAGCATCAATTTTTGAAAAAAAACGAATAAACTTACCGGTACTTAATAAAATAAAAAAAGTACTATTTTTTTTCTCAGTGTATATTTTTTCACGTTTGGACATGAATATTCTATAACTCTTTCTAAGACACTTTCTAAGCTATGAATTATCAAATATTTCTCATCCTTAAATCGATACGCCCTTTTAAAAAGTTACAATTGAGTCAAAAAAATCCCAAATGCTGTGGAGAACTCATATTTCCTCCAACTCAAACGGCATACAAACTTTCATTCGAATCAAAAATACTCATGTTTTGTCATTTTTCGATTTCATTTGGAATTGCTCATATGCGCATGCATCCTCTTCCACGCTCAGGTCGATTCCTAATCCAAATGGACTCTACAATTGCATGTATAGGGGAAGTGCTCTCTACATAGGAACATCACCAGATAGTGACTTCTAGTTGTCACGTTTGTCCTATATCGAGCGAGAAAAAAAAACGACCAGAGCAATATTACGAAAACGTATAAAATTACCTAGTAAATGTGCTCGAAACATAATCACATCACGCAGCGATACTTCTTCGTTGCGATAGAGGATTTGGAATGTACGCGACGCGCCACAATCATCGATGATGGTCGTGGCAGAGCCAAATGTTCCCGCGGATGGTGAACCATCGGAGCCCTGGGCGTTGGTGCTCGTGTTGACACTGGTACTGCTTGCCGTGCCCGCATTGCAACCGGACGAGGAATTAGTGGAGTTGGGTGTGTTGGCACTACTCGAGGCGGATCCTGGAGCATTATTATTGATGCTGCTGGATCCTGTTGCCGATCCGGAAACAACACTGTTGGACGAAGCTGAAGCACCACCGGTGGCGGCTGAAGGCACTCCGGTGGTCGTGGAATCCGGCAGACATGTCTCCACCTGTACCGGCAGTCGCGGCGATACCCTCAGTGAACATCGGACTTGATATAATCTGGAAAGTGGAAGTAAAAAAAATCATATGAGTTATGAATAAGGCATATTATATTGTTCTCAAGCTTATCAAAGAATATAGATTTTCAGAATCCAAGATTGCATTTTCAGTAAAAAAATGAAAACATTTGACCCGATTCCATTCCACAAACTATCGGTTGATGTTGCCAAATATTAACACACCCCTTAAACCAACTAAATAGCACCAACATGGTAGTGGGGAAATGACATATAAATTTCACATACGACATATTTTTCCATCGCCTGACAGTGCTTTGGACGCGCCCTGCAAATAAATTTCACACTCTATTCAAAAAAGCATTAATATACGTTACCGACCGGAAAATAGAGTAGCAATCCCGGCAATGTGACAATGCTCCCTCCGTCCCGTAATCAATGGCATCGAATTATTTACCAGCCAGTGGGTCTATATAACATGTCATCGTTTTCCAGTCACAAAACGATGATATCTGTCACGATCCGTGTTGGGGGATTTTGAGCGCTTTAGGAATTACCTGTTAATGTTAGTATCGGTGGGAAGTTTCTCCCACGCATGTCATTTTAAAACCCATTTGCATTGGCACAGTTCGCAAAGCTTGTTGGGGGGCCCACATTGCGTTCATACACCTGACGTGTTTATCGTTCGATCCAATTATGGATTTCAACCTATGCTACGGACAGGCTGCGGAACCGACAGAGCGAACGATGGACAGATTAGAGGTGCAGGTGCAATTTTGCATGCTCCTTCACTTGTACGGATGCGACGGGAATAGGATTTCACTTCCGCATTCGTTTTAAATTTCATCCGCATTGCTGAGATGAATTCCGGAACACATTCACATTCAGCTTAGTTGGGAAAAAATTGCACTCGGTCGAGAGAGGGAGGAGAAGGCAGCCGTAATGGGTTCCGTTGTATGCGAAAGCATTTTTCCCCCACTTCTGATCGGATTCACCAGCTTTTGCTTCGGGGTTCAATTTTTTCCCTTTTGGCCTCTTGATGAGAAGGTAGGCCGCAGATGTTTTGGACATGCGTCGAATTTTAATCCGTATAACCGGGACCACTGGGGACTCAGAGTTGGTAAATAGCATTTGTTATTTTGTCATACTTTGGTTTCATTTTGTGGTCAGTTGGTTTTGGGAGGCATAGAGGAGTCACGAACACTGTAGCAACAAGGTATTATGCAGACGAAAGCATTTAAAAAATAATCTAGAAACGTTGAAGCGTTGTTCCGGTTGTTAAAAGTTGGGAATCCTTTCAAGTTGAATTGTTATTTGGAACTGATTAAATATAAACGGAGCAATATTAAATTAACATGTGAATGTAACAATTGCAAATTTGAAACCCATCGAAAAGTCTTCGTTGTGAATCGGAAATAGAATTAATTCCCAAACGAGTTCACAATGAAAACGTGGATTGAAATACATTCTTTCAATTATCTACCGAGAATTTGCTTCAATTATCTACCGCTGAACATTTCGAAATTGGTACTACTGTCATTGGTCTTAATGTCAATTTCGAACGTGAACTATCATTTAATTTGTTTACAAAACAAGTATTTTTTTTGCTCGATGATATTTGATATGGAAAAATCTATTGGTCAAAATTGATGTAAGGGGGTCTCCGCAGCCACATTGCTTGCGCGTTCGCTTAGTAAGCGATCGATCGTGAGTTCAAAACGCAGGGCCCTCATTGACCATCATTGTGTTGTTACAGCATAACTACGTCCACGCAACAATCATCAGCGATGAAGAGCCACGGTCGAAATAAGACCGATTCATCCATACAACTGCTCTGCTCTGCAAGATACATCGGACTGCTGTTCTATAAATAACTCAACAATGATCAATCAAATGTCTTCGCTGTCCGGTCTAACTGGATAATGGAAGAACAGAAGGAAAAACTCATACGCCTAAATGGCTACTGTGTAAATGTGTACCATATGCAATGGTATAGAAGGGAATGCTCTAAAACCTTAAAATGGCAACTGTGTAATGTGCTAATTATAGATATGATAAACTTGTGACATGTACACAATCTAAATTCGGCTCTGTTATACAGCTAAAATGCTAATGAGCCTAAAATAAGCAAAAGGGATAAAAAAAAGATAATGTATATAATTTTATGTGCCAAACAAACTTTCGTGTGCCGCAACGTTGAAAATGTTACAGAATACATTTAGTGATTTGAATATGTCTAGAACACCGGTTTATGAATGATATTAGGGATTCAAAAACGACCGAAGAGATATTAATGATTTGTCACGTCAAGGGTGACCAACTGATGATAACATCGGCATAATAGAAGGAATAGTACTCGCAAATCGTCATTTAAGTTTGAGAGAGCTAGCTCATGAATTGAATATCTCTCATGAGACTATTCGTCATATTTGGTTGATGTTTTGGGCATGAGTAAAGCCGCAGCTCGACTAGTGCCAAAGGAGTTCAATTTTCTCAAAAAAAAAAAAAAAAAAAAAAAATACAGGAGGTTGTGTTTAAGACACGACCGCATTGTTGGCGTAGAACTACGCTGTATTTTAATTCAAGTCGCTTGTTTATAACTACGGATATTATTTTATAATGCTACGAAAATTTTCAAATAACCATTCTACCAGTTTGGTCGCCCTGATTTTTTTTATTGTATAATTATTTGATGATTCATTCTTGTGCTCGAAATAATAAATTCAATACATGCTCGAAATAAGCGCAGCTGTCATCCTTAGTGGAAAAAGTTTTGCTACTGGCAAGCGAAACCTAATCACATACAAAATTTCAGAACGACATTTACTTTCTTGGTGACTAAATAAACGAAATAAACTCTATCTGTTAATCTCAACAACCTCGAAAAGAGTAGCACTGCTTCACTACGATCAAGATTAGCGCAAATGGAATCCTAGTTGAAAGCAGTTTTGTAACTGGCACGCGAGCCAAGATAAAATAATAACTTAATATAACTTATTGAATAATTTGGTATTCCCCAAATTATTTTTTGGTGCACAACCTTAACACCTTACCATAGCGTCAGTTCAATGCATTGATGACAGAAAACAAACAATGTTAACTGCTTGGAAAACGGCTGAATATTTTCCTCAGCAGAGATTCATTACCAATACATTACAAGCGATATTCATTGCTTTGAATACAGAACGATACTGAAAATTTTCCTTCCTTCCTTGCTTGAGACTTTAAACTTCTTCAGTTTATTCGTCTCTAACCTTCAAAAAGGCCCTTGGAAAACTTCACTTTATCCATAATATTACTCCTCCACCCCCAATGCCTTGAGAAATGCATTCGATCCCTCGCAGTCCAGCTCGTCCAGCAACGATGTTGTTCAGTCGATCCTCACGAAGAATGAAAGTTTGCCTCAGTGAGATCCACTGTTTATACTCTAGGCAAATATTCCCCTTCGTTCTTCTTCTTTTCCTTCGTTCACGGAGACTTTACAGATTACGATTTCCCCTTCGTTGCTCGTCGATAAGTTGCTCGTTATTAACGGCTATGTTCGGGAAAGCACACAAATGGACAGAACAAATGTATGAGGAAATGAGAATGCTTCCAATTTTCATCAATGTCCACATACCACGTGGACAGAAAAAGCTTGATTTTAGAATCTCCTCCTCCGTATACAAGCGTGGACCTTTACTATACCCCTCCCCCTGTTGGACATCTTCCTTTTTTAAAGGGTGTGTCACATCAAATTGCATCACGGAAAAAACGCTGTAGAAATTCGCCCAGTAGACCGATCCTTTTGAAAATTTTAGACAGTAAAATAAAAACTATTAAACAACTTTTGGCATTTTCTTTTTATTCATAAACCATATACAGACTATGGGATTGTAATGTATAGCATATCAAACAAATCTAAGGGAATTTCCGATTCGTTTGATATGTAAATTGCCAAAATTCGTTCGCGGCAAAAATAGTTATTAACGTTAACTTTATTTTATAAAAACGTGACCTGTTTTCTGATTTGGCTCTGTTAGTGACATACGTAGTTCTAAGTCAAAACAAAACATCACGATCAAGTGGCCGATGACATGCTTGAACGATCAAATTTGATCAGGCCTATCCGGTCGGATACTGGATACTAGAAGAAATCTAAAATAATAAATCATAACGAAATTGCTCATTAACATAATTCATCATTTGTCATAATTATAAATAAGGTTTGATTTCTGAAATGCAAGAATTTTTCATTCAAAATTAAATTTATATTGACTCATAACATTGATTTATTAACAGTATTCCTTTTCCTATTAATTTCTTACTAGTACTCAGAATTAGCCAGTGGTAAATTATGATGAATAAATAATTAATTTTAAATAAACGATTCATTCGAAATGTTTTAACATAACAGTCGTTTTCGTTAGTAATGGGATTTTATTCGCATAATCGCTGACTATCATTTGTATTTGCCACTTCGTTGAAACAGACCCAAACGCTGCTGTCCACATACCACGTGGACAGAAAAAGCTTGATTTTAGACTCTCCTCCTCCGTATACAAGCGTGGACATTTACTATACCCCTCCCCCTGTTGGACATCTTCCTTTTTTAAAGGGTGTGTCACATCAAATTGCATCACGGAAAAAAACGCTGTAGAAATTCGCCCAGTAGACCGATCCTTTTGAAAATTTTAGACAGTAAAATAAAAACTATTAAACAACTTTTGGCATTTTCTTTTTATTCATACTTCGAGCCCAAGCCCGTATGCTCGCACCTTCCTCTTTACCCCGTCCATAAGGTTCTGTACAACATCAGGTTGCAGTTTTTATTAACAGAAATCCATTTTCTCTTGAAGTCCGCCTCCGTTTTGACAACTTTTGGGTTCTTCCGGAGGGCCTGCTTCATAATCGCCCAATATTTCTCCATTGGGCGAAGCTCCGGCGCGTTGGGCGGGTTCATTTCCTTTGGCACGAAGGTGACCCCGTTGGCTTCGTACCACTCCAACACGTCCTTTGAGTAGTGGCACGAAGCGAGATCCAGCCAGAAGATGGTCGGGCCCTCGTGCTGCTTCAATAGTGGTAGTAAGCGCTTCTGTAGGTGTGCGGGCGGTTAACCAACACGCCGGACAAATGCGTTGCTTGCAAAAATCAAACGGTTTAACCTCAATTTCTAAAGAATAAAATTTGTCTATATTTTCCTTTTTATCGGGTTGTCGGATACACTTTCACGTTACGACGTGTTCTCTTCGCGTTCGGATTTGATCTCTTGAGCTGCAACTTGCTGTTCGGCTAACCAGTGAAAAGGTTACTTCTCGTCGGGATTGTTTTACTGCGTTGATGTTGCTGCTGTTGTTGTTTTTGCTCTTTCTTCTGCTTCGGTTTATTCGGCTTCGGTTGTCGTTTGTCGTTGAATTGAAATATCGTGAATGTGTGCGTGTCGCACTCTGAATATTCGTGGGCTCTAAGGGGCGTGGCTGGAAACACGAATCTAATACTTTCGTTGAAGACGGAACATACTCCCCCCGAATAGAATGATTAATTTTCACAGTTCTCCGGCTTTTGATAATTGTCTTCGATAGGTAGAATTGATATTTTAGTGATCGGACGACGATAAGTTGATCCTTCACTCTTGATGTCAACTGTGCGAACTAGGTTGTCGGGACCGGGATAAACAGCTGTTATACGACCGAGTTTCCACTGTAAAGCTGGACGATTTCTGTCGTGCAGAAGAATAATCATTCCTGGCTTAACGTTGTCGATGGTATGCATATTTTTCTTCCGAGGTTGTAAACTGTTTAGATAATCTCTGGACCATGTTATCCAAAATTGGTGACGAACAACCTGCATATGTTGCCAGCGATTCAAGCGGCTGATTCTCAGATCGCTCAAGTTTGGCTCCGGAACTGATGTTAAAGCACGACCAATCAAAAAATGGCCAGGAGTTATGACTTCGGGATCAGCTGGATCGTTATGTACTGCGAATAGAGGCCTGGAGTTGAGAATGGCTTCAATCTCACACAAAATTGTAGTCATTTCTTCAAAGTTCAATACGCTATTTCCAATTATCTTTTTCATGTGGGTTTTTGCACTTTTAACGGCTGCCTCCCATAAGCCACCAAATTCCGGGGCATCAGGTGGTATGAAATGCCATTCTATTTCCTTGGTTTGACAAAACGATATGATTCGATTGAATTCTTGCTGGTCTTGAAAAAGCTGGTATAAACGATGCAATTCATGGCATGCTCCTCGAAAATTGCTTCCATTGTCAGAATACATTTCGGTAACGATCCCTCTTCGGCTAATAAATCTTCTTAACGTTGCAATGAAAACGTCAGTGGTCATATCTAATGCTAATTCCAAGTGTATAGCCTTAGTAGCCATACATACGAATACTGCTATGTATGATTTCACGATTTTTGGACGATAGACTCCTTGTTTTACCATAATTGGGCCTGCATAATCGATTCCACAAGTACTGAATGGAGGGGATGGTGTCACTCTTTGTTTTGGTAATTCACCCATCAGCTGAGAAACATTCGTAGGATTCACTCGGAAACATTTCACACATGATCTAGTAACCTTGCGAACTGTCGAACGAGCGTTTAGCAACCAGAAACGTCGTCTTATTGCTGAAATCAATCCTGAAGGGCCAACGTGAAGTAATTCAATGTGAAGAGTGATGATTAATAATTTGGTGATATGACTTTTGTTTGGCAATATTAGTTGATGTTTGGCTTCTTCAGGCAAATTCGAATGGCTAAGTCGTCCACCGACTCGGAGTGCTCCTTTGCTATAAGTTGGATGCAGAGCTTCAAGTTGTTTGCAGCGGATTCCAGATTCCAAACGAAGAATTTCTTCTCTCAGTTCTACGTGCTGAATAACTCGAATTATTATTAGCATAGATTGTCGTAATTCTTGTACAGTGAGATGCCGTTGAATAATACGTGTGTTCTTTGTTTTAATTGCATTGTTTTTGAATCGTAAAACCCATGCAATAACTCGCTGAAGCTTTCTGAAACAGCTATATTTAAAAAATACTGGAAGCTGTTCGATAATGAGTATGTTGGTCTTTATATTCATTAAGTTGCATTTCAAATCTGGTATGTTTTCGTGTGTTATTTCTTCCAATAATTCGTAATTTATTGCAGACTTAGTTAAAAACTCAGGACCATTCCACCATAACTTATTGTGAATGAGTAGCTGTGGAGATTGGCCTCGGGAGATCACATCAGCGGGATTGTGTTCTGAGCGCACGTATTTCCACTGATACTTTTCTGTGCTATTACTGATTTCAGCAACTCGATTTTGTACAAAGACCTCGAATTGGTCGGTTTGCTTTCGTAGCCAAGCCAATACAACTTGGCTGTCTGACCACAAGACCACCCGCTCGGTTTTCATATCGATTTTTTGCATTACCTTCGTGATTAATCTGCTTAATAACAGAGCAGCGCATAATTCTTTGCGGGGAATCGTTAATTCGTGAAGAGGAGCCACTTTCGATTTTCCGCAGAGCAGCTTCGATGATGCTGAACCATCTGGATAAAGACTGCGGATGTAAATACACGCACCGTATGCCACATTGGAAGCATCTGCGAACCCGTGTATGTCAAAACGAGTTGCTTCATTGGAAGTCACTTGCCGTGGAATCTTAATTTCCGCTAAATAGGATAATGACTGTCTTATGTTTGTCCACTGATGACTGATGTTATTATCTACTTGGTCATCCCAATCTAAATTGCTCCGCCAAAGTTGTTGCACCAGTAATTTAGCTTGAACGATTGCAGGCGATATCAAACCCAAAGGATCGAAAAGTTTTGCTATTTCAGAATAGATTTTCCTTTTCGTTACTGGTGGGTCACAGCTGGTTGAGAGGTTGGTTAATGATATCAGTAGTTCATCGACTGTTGGTTCCCACAATAAACCTAGAATTTTGATGACTTTGTTTGTGGCTCGATCTTCCATGGGTTTAAGTGCTTCTTGTTCATCGATAGGAATATGTTTCAATAATTTCGGAGAATTTGAGCACCACTTATGTATTGGGAATCCACCCCGTCTTAACATTTCTCTGAGCTGATGTATAGCTTCTATAGATTCTTGAAACGTGTTAGATCCAGATAACAGATCGTCTACATAAGTGTCATTTTTTATAATATCAGATGCGACGGGAAAAGCAGTTTCTTCATCTATTGCCAACTGTATTAAACTTCGGGTTGCCTGAAAGGGTGCTGATGCGGTGCCGTAAGTTACAGTTGTCAGTTCGAGGATTTGAAGTCTTTCATTTGTATTCTCTCGCCAGAAAATTCTTTGATAATGTGCGTCGTCAGGATGCACCCGTATTTGACGATACATTTTTTGTATATCCGCCGTAAATACGTATCGATGTTTTCGGAATCTCAAAATGATCGAAAATAAGTCGTTTTGGACAACTGGTCCCACCATTAGAACATCATTGAGAGACAAATTAGTTGTTGATGATTTAGCGCTTGCATCGAACACTATTCGACATTTTGTTGTAGAGCTTTCTGGGCGAAGTACCGCATGATGTGGCATATAATACGCCTTAATCGACTTACAATCATCTTCGGCTTCACTCACAATTCGGCAATGTCCAAGTAGTTGATATTCACGGATGAAGGCTACATATTGAGCTTTGAGCTGAGGGTTTTTCTGAAGACGATGTTCCAACATGAAAAACCGCTTTAGTGCTAGTGCTCTACAGCTATCAATCTGGTCGGCGTTTTCCTTGAGGGGCAATTTTACAACAAATCTTCCGTCTGAGTCTCGATAATGTGTGGACGTGAAATGTTCTTCGCAACGTAGTTCTTCGGTGGATGTTTGGCTAGCAATTGGAACTTCCTCTACTTGCCAAAATCGCTGAATTGATTCCTCGATTGACTGAATGGTTGCCAGCTGTGAATAGTAAATGTTTGCGTTGTGTTTTAATGTACCTGTAACGAGCCATCCAAGGTGTGAATCTCGCAATACAAGCTGACTATCGTCGATTGAGATGGTTCTAGATTTCAACACACTAAAAAACAATTCTGCTCCAATTAGCATGTCAATTTGGTTTGACTTGAAAAAGGTTGGATCCGCTAGTTGAATATCCTGAGGGAGTTCCCATCCTTTCACGTCGATAGTTGTTGATGGAATCTTCCCTGTTATTTTTGGTATCACTAAACACTCCAATTTGCATCGATAGTCATTATGTTTTGACTGGAATTCGAGTTCAATTCTATTTCGTGCCAGAGTGTTGATATTATTGATCCCAGCGATTTGTACATTTGATGGCTGATTCGGTAGTCCAAGAGTATCAGCTAATTTCTCGGTAACAAAATTCACTTGGGATCCGCTATCCAAGAGTACTCTACATTGATGTTGTCGGCGATTCTTATCCAATACACGGACTACGGCGGTGAGCAGTAATACTGTTTTAGAGCCTTGAGTGTAACTACAGGAACACGTGATGTTTGTTGTTGATTCCTCTACCATTGTTGGTGATGAAAATTCGGCTATTGGCTGACTTAAATTGGCTAACTGCTTCGATGACGGAAATATGTTGGAATCATTTGCTGGTTCAGTATCTTCGTGCAATTGAGTATGATGTCGCTTGTTGCACTTACGGCAGGATTTTGGTGAAGGACAATCTCGTAATCTATGACCCCTTTGAAGACAATTGAAGCATGCACCGGTTGATCGAACTTTCTCGACTCTCTCAGCATTCGACAGAGTACTTAGTTTGTTACATTGATAATTACGGTGTGGCGCGCCACAGAAGTCGCATTTCACAAATGGTAATTCCTCGTTTGTTGTAGCGGTGTGAGACCGCTGGCTTGTAAATTTCGGCATTATCGTTGGCTTTATAATCGATGACTTCGGATAGGACGGTTGACACACTTGTTCGCATCTTTCTAAAATTTGACACTGGGATTTCAAGAAACTTAGAGTCGACTTGTATTCCGGTAGTACACCAGGTTCAATCTTCTGTTCCCAGTGTCTACGCGTCGACGTGTCTAATGCTGATGTCAGAAGGTACACTATCATCAGTTCAGACACTCCTGTTACGTTCTGTCCGAGGTACTCTAAGCTTTCGACATGGTTAGTGCACCTGTCTAGTAACTTCTGGAGCTCATCGCTGGATTCTGTTGACATTTTTGGCAAAGATAAGAGACCGCGAATGTGCGTCTCTACTATCACACGAGGATTTTCATAACGTTCGGCAAGAATCCTCCACGCTTGGGCGTAATTTCCTTCGTTAATCGTCTTAACGTCGATGGAACCAGCAGCTTTATCCGTCAAAGCTTTATCGAGATGATATAGTTTTATGGCATCAGAATCTCTCGATTGTCCCATGATGTCTTGGAACATGGCTTTGAATTTAGGCCATTTCGCATAATCTCCATCGAACGTTGGTATTGGCGCTTTAAGAGGCTGTTGGTGGATTATTACTTGGGGTGGCTGCGGCTGATGAGATCGTTGTACTTCGTTCTCCATTATGAGTGACTCAACTGCAGCGGATGCTTCGTCATGTATGCTTTCAAACTGGTTGTACTCGTCTTCTTGTCCCAACACATGGTCATCGGGAATGATTGCCATAATTCTGTTGTGTATGGTGGAAAACTCATCATACGCTGACTGAAGCTTCCTTTGATAAACTTTCAACTGGGCAGGAGTCACTGCGAACTCGAGGTTGTTCATAATTCTTGAGACGCGAAGTACCTTTTGCACCGTTTGATTGCGCTGCCGAAATAACGAATTCAGCTGAGTCGTTGTTTTGGCATCTGCAGCAATAGCATCCTCGAATCCTTTAAAAGGAATTTCGTCCTCGCCATTACCCTTTTTCGCCTTCTCTGGTGTATGGTTAAGCGGCATTTCAAAGTTTTATCTTCCGAGATGCTTTGATTTGTACTGCTTCTTTCGCGCACTTCCTCAAACAAACTGATCCACACGATTTAGAAAAAACGTTCGCTATACTTATTTGACCTTTCACGCACTACCTATGCTTGTTCTTTCAAAACACTCGATTATTGCGGAAACACACGCGGTATACTTAATCCGGTTCGAAGGACCAATGTGCGGGCGGTTAACCAACACGCCGGACAAATGCGTTGCTTGCAAAAATCAAACGGTTTAACCTCAATTTCTAAAGAATAAAATTTGTCTATATTTTCCTTTTTATCGGGTTGTCGGATACACTTTCACGTTACGACGTGTTCTCTTCGCGTTCGGATTTGATCTCTTGAGCTGCAACTTGCTGTTCGGCTAACCAGTGAAAAGGTTACTTCTCGTCGGGATTGTTTTACTGCGTTGATGTTGCTGCTGTTGTTGTTTTTGCTCTTTCTTCTGCTTCGGTTTATTCGGCTTCGGTTGTCGTTTGTCGTTGAATTGAAATATCGTGAATGTGTGCGTGTCGCACTCTGAATATTCGTGGGCTCTAAGGGGCGTGGCTGGAAACACGAATCTAATACTTTCGTTGAAGACGGAACAGTAGGCACTCCTTAAGGTAAACCTGCCCGTTTACCGTGCCGGTCATCACGAAGGGGGCGCTCCGCTTTCCGCAAGAGCAGATCGCTTGCCACACCATGTACTTTTTGGCAAACTTGGATAGTTTCTGCTTGCGAATCTCCTCCGGAACGCTGAATTTGTCCTCTGCGGAGAAGATCAACAGGCCCGGCAGTTGACGAAAGTCCGCTTTGACGTAGGTTTCGTCGTCCATTACCAGGCAATGCGGCTTCGTCAGCATTTCGGTGTACAGCTTCCGTGCTCGCGTCTTCCCCACCATGTTTTGCCCTTCGTCGCGGTTAGGAGTCTTCCGAACCTTGTATGTACGCAGGCCCTCCCGCTGCTTGGTCCGCTGGACGAATGAACTTGACAAATTCAGCTTATTGGCGACATCCCGGACCGAACTTCTCGGATCACGTCTAAACTGCTTAACTACGCGCTTGTGATCTTTTTCACTGACGGAGCATCCATTTTTGCCGTTCTTCACCTTCCGGTCGATGGTTAGGTTCTCGAAGTATCGTTTTAGTACTCTGCTGACCGTGGATTGGACGATTCCCAGCATCTTACCGATGTCCCGATGTGACAACTCCGGATTCTCGAAATGAGTGCACAGGATTAATTCACGACGCTCTTTTTCGTTCGACGACATTTTTCCAAATTAACGAAAAATTGACAGTGAAGCATGGCCAACGTGATCTATACACTTTAATCTGATTATAAGCGAAAGCTGAAGATATAATTCCTTAAAATTAACAACGTTTTTTCCGTGATGCAATTTGATGTGACACACCCTTTATCAAGGGATTAACTGAATTTTGCCTGTATTTTATTGTTTTTTGTTTCTTTTTATATTGTTTTTCTTTTAAAAAAAACAAATCGAGAAAATAGAATATATGTTCAAAACATAAAATATGCAGTTATATAATTCTTCTAGATAGAGTACTTTCTACTGAGATTATGTTTATCTATTGGCAAAAACTGCTATTTGATTTTAATTATTTCAAACAAGAATTTTATGGGGTCTTCGTAGCCACTTGGTTACGCGTTCGCTTACTAAGCGATCGATCGTGAGTTCAAACTCAGGGCCCTCAATTGACCATCTTTGTGTTGTTATAGAATAACTACGTCCACGCAACCATCATCAGCTATGGAGATCGATCCACGGTGGAACAAAGATCGATCCATCCATACAACTGCTCTGCTCTGCAAGAAACATCGGGCTGCTGTTCTATAAATAACCCAACAATGATCAATATCAACTGTCTCCGCTGTCCGGTCTGCTGAACAATGGAAGAACAGAAAGAATACCCTTACGCCTAAATGGCTACTACAGTGTAATTTACCATAATGTAATGGAACAGAACATCTAACGCCTAAATGGCTACTACTTCTACTGTGTAATTTACAATTTATAGAAACATAAACATATGTACATGTACACGATAAAAACCCGGCTCTGCTACAGATAATGCTAATGAGCCTGATAAATAAATAAATGGGATAAAAAAATTTAAAAAAGAATTTTACACCAATAAGAAACTGCAATTTTCATGCCAACAAAATGTGATGGTGTATTTCAACTGATGATTTTTCTATACACGTTCGTTTGTTTTTCGTTAAATTTGAAGTGTTAAATTATTCTCTCGTTCTAAAAATCTCTTACAAATACCTTTTTGGAACTTCCCAAAGCTGATCCTTTGCTTGAAAACATTTACTGTATCGTTCTTCGATTGGCCGTTGCCAGTAAAACCCTGCCGAGACCATTGATGATTTTACAATCAAAGAAGGAGGTTGAAATGAGTATCTTGTAGAACTTTTTGAGCATCTTAACTCGCTCAACTTGAAGCTTTAGAAGACTCGATCCAATCTGATTCTGTTCCCAAACAATCTTCATGCATTTGGTTCTGCTCGAAGACAATTTTCAAGGCAAAGATCGGAACTTGCGCCGGAAGGTTAGTTCTGAATGTATTGCCATGATCGAGAGGCTCTGCTGTATCACTGGCGAAGAAGTTTCATTCAGATCTTAAATAGGATAATATTATCCGCGTTCCTGAATAAGCTATTTGAGCAGTATTTCTCCAACGGTAACTCGTTTTCTTTCTCATTGGATGTGGCTAGTCTTCTTGATAAGTTACAGCATGAATATTTGGACTTGGGACGTGATTGTGGTCTGTTCGGTGAAAATGATTTGGAACAGTTTCGGACAACCATGCACAAAATCGTCATGCAAGTACCTAAGATGCTTACTTCGTTTACTTCTACGATCCTCTGCGAAAGCGGAAAATATTTATTTGTAAATTTTAGTGAAGCTATTTTGCAGAAATTTTTGAGCATCTGCATTCGCTAAACTTGAAGCATTAGTTTTATATTCACTTTGCTGCATTTAACCGTTTTAATGATAAATAATATATTTTCAAGATAGGCATTTATTTCAGAAAAATTGTGATTGGCAACGTGGTATGTGGAACGTTTCAAAGGTGTTGTAAGTTTCGTGTGTAAGGTTTGATTCAGTTTCGTCTCGTTTGCTTCGTTTAACAGATGCTGAAGACGACGGCTGGGCTGTTTACATTCCAAGAACTCTAAAATAGTCTGACATGAATCACGGATCCAAAAAGATTGCAATTGGGTAATTTGGATCATCTCCTAAGTAGTTGAAAAGACTCCCCAATTCAGCGCTCAAAGATGCTTTCGTGCGAGGTGATTTCGGCGTTCTGTGTGCAGTAAGGTGCCAATGAATGTATGGGAAACATCGGTTGAACTTGAGATATCGTGTACGCCAGTTTGAAAAAAAAAACTAGTTTCGTGAAAAACGCGTTTGAAGTTGATTGAAAGTTCTGGCAACTATGCCTGTAGCACACTAGTGATCACCGATTTTTGAAATTAATCGTTCTTCCACTAATCGAATACTTTTCAGCAGTTTGTTATTCGATACGATTCGATCCAAATAATCGATTAATCGATAAACATCACACTGGGAGAAATAATTAGTTAGACTAATATTTCTCATTTGATAGAGAGCCATCTGGAATCAAAAAAGTGTTCATTCCGCCTGAAAATCAATTATTATCTTTTACGCTCCCCTAAACTCGTCAACGAAGCTCATCTCGCATCGACGTCATTGAGCTTCTTTTAGGGGTTTAGGAGAGCGTTAAAGATAATGATTGATTTTCAGGATAAAACTGCAGCGGCCGTACGGTTTTTTTTTGCTGTGGGTTTGGGTCGATTAATCGACGTAAATTATTCGTTCGCTTCGATTATTGGTTGTGCAGTATTCGTTCGATTAATAGTCGGTTTCTGTAGGAAATATTCGATTAATCGATTAATCGAAAGATTATCGGGGATCACTACACACAACAAGCGCGAATAGACTGCTGATAACAAACAGTATTATAAGTATACTACGTCGTTTCCGTAGAATCAAAATGCGTTAATTATGCAGTTTAAATAGTGTTATTACATTAAAAAGTTTTATACTTCCTAATATGTGCATCTGTGCTGAGGTATAAAATATTGATCTTCGAATACTGGAAGAACGCTGAAAGAGTTTTCAATACTATCGACAGCACTTATCCATTGTCCTATTACAGTCTACTGTGACATTCTATTACGATCTACTGTGGGATTATTTTTCTGTCTACATCTGTTAGTAAACAACGATGTCGACGAGAAGCCAGAAGCTTTATGTCTGTCCGGCAGGTAGCTCTGGATGCCTTGGAAAGCGCAGTTGCAATGTTCTCAAAACGTTTCGACGAAACAAACCAGCTTATAGATGCCTCGAAAGCTGAGCTTAACTCGAAACTTGATGACATCAAAGAAGATCTTCAGAAGCAGATTATGGCGATGGAGCAGAACTTCAGCTCATTGAAAACTTCCTGTGATAATGAGAACAAGAAACTCAACACTCGAGTCGAGTCGATAATGTTGTAACCACCTTTCAACAAGTATCCGTGCCTGGCCTGTCTAAACACGATCTCATTTTCTGCTCGTGTAATATCAACACTTGTGCTATTGATCAACATTCTGTGGAAACCTACCGCGACTATGTGATTGCATCAATGGAACTTCTTGGGACATCTTCCGCAATATTAACGACGTCAATCATCTTACTGAATACTTCAACAGTAGTATTATGACCTTACCTTATACAAATACCTTTTTGGAACTTCCCAAAGCTGATCCTTTGCTTGAAAACATTTACTGTATCGTTCTTCGATTGGCCGTTGCCAGTAAAACCCTGCCGAGACCATTGATGATTTTACAATCAAAGAAGGAGGTTGAAATGAGTATCTTGTAGAACTTTTTGAGCATCTTAACTCGCTCAACTTGAAGCTTTAGAAGACTCGATCCAATCTGATTCTGTTCCCAAACAATCTTCATGCATTTGGTTCTGCTCGAAGACAATTTTCAAGGCAAAGATCGGAACTTGCGCCGGAAGGTTAGTTCTGAATGTATTGCCATGATCGAGAGGCTCTGCTGTATCACTGGCGAAGAAGTTTCATTCAGATCTTAAATAGGATAATATTATCCGCGTTCCTGAATAAGCTATTTGAGCAGTATTTCTCCAACGGTAACTCGTTTTCTTTCTCATTGGATGTGGCTAGTCTTCTTGATAAGTTACAGCATGAATATTTGGACTTGGGACGTGATTGTGGTCTGTTCGGTGAAAATGATTTGGAACAGTTTCGGACAACCATGCACAAAATCGTCATGCAAGTACCTAAGATGCTTACTTCGTTTACTTCTACGATCCTCTGCGAAAGCGGAAAATATTTATTTGTAAATTTTAGTGAAGCTATTTTGCAGAAATTTTTGAGCATCTGCATTCGCTAAACTTGAAGCATTAGTTTTATATTCACTTTGCTGCATTTAACCGTTTTAATGATAAATAATATATTTTCAAGATAGGCATTTATTTCAGAAAAATTGTGATTGGCAACGTGGTATGTGGAACGTTTCAAAGGTGTTGTAAGTTTCGTGTGTAAGGTTTGATTCAGTTTCGTCTCGTTTGCTTCGTTTAACAGATGCTGAAGACGACGGCTGGGCTGTTTACATTCCAAGAACTCTAAAATAGTCTGACATGAATCACGGATCCAAAAAGATTGCAATTGGGTAATTTGGATCATCTCCTAAGTAGTTGAAAAGACTCCCCAATTCAGCGCTCAAAGATGCTTTCGTGCGAGGTGATTTCGGCGTTCTGTGTGCAGTAAGGTGCCAATGAATGTATGGGAAACATCGGTTGAACTTGAGATATCGTGTACGCCAGTTTGAAAAAAAAAACTAGTTTCGTGAAAAACGCGTTTGAAGTTGATTGAAAGTTCTGGCAACTATGCCTGTAGCACACTAGTGATCACCGATTTTTGAAATTAATCGTTCTTCCACTAATCGAATACTTTTCAGCAGTTTGTTATTCGATACGATTCGATCCAAATAATCGATTAATCGATAAACATCACACTGGGAGAAATAATTAGTTAGACTAATATTTCTCATTTGATAGAGAGCCATCTGGAATCAAAAAAGTGTTCATTCCGCCTGAAAATCAATTATTATCTTTTACGCTCCCCTAAACTCGTCAACGAAGCTCATCTCGCATCGACGTCATTGAGCTTCTTTTAGGGGTTTAGGAGAGCGTTAAAGATAATGATTGATTTTCAGGATAAAACTGCAGCGGCCGTACGGTTTTTTTTGCTGTGGGTTTGGGTCGATTAATCGACGTAAATTATTCGTTCGCTTCGATTATTGGTTGTGCAGTATTCGTTCGATTAATAGTCGGTTTCTGTAGGAAATATTCGATTAATCGATTAATCGAAAGATTATCGGGGATCACTACACACAACAAGCGCGAATAGACTGCTGATAACAAACAGTATTATAAGTATACTACGTCGTTTCCGTAGAATCAAAATGCGTTAATTATGCAGTTTAAATAGTGTTATTACATTAAAAAGTTTTATACTTCCTAATATGTGCATCTGTGCTGAGGTATAAAATATTGATCTTCGAATACTGGAAGAACGCTGAAAGAGTTTTCAATACTATCGACAGCACTTATCCATTGTCCTATTACAGTCTACTGTGACATTCTATTACGATCTACTGTGGGATTATTTTTCTGTCTACATCTGTTAGTAAACAACGATGTCGACGAGAAGCCAGAAGCTTTATGTCTGTCCGGCAGGTAGCTCTGGATGCCTTGGAAAGCGCAGTTGCAATGTTCTCAAAACGTTTCGACGAAACAAACCAGCTTATAGATGCCTCGAAAGCTGAGCTTAACTCGAAACTTGATGACATCAAAGAAGATCTTCAGAAGCAGATTATGGCGATGGAGCAGAACTTCAGCTCATTGAAAACTTCCTGTGATAATGAGAACAAGAAACTCAACACTCGAGTCGAGTCGATAATGTTGTAACCACCTTTCAACAAGTATCCGTGCCTGGCCTGTCTAAACACGATCTCATTTTCTGCTCGTGTAATATCAACACTTGTGCTATTGATCAACATTCTGTGGAAACCTACCGCGACTATGTGATTGCATCAATGGAACTTCTTGGGACATCTTCCGCAATATTAACGACGTCAATCATCTTACTGAATACTTCAACAGTAGTATTATGACCGTCCATGACTTGTGTATCCCACTACGGACTGTCCGATATCGCCAGCATTACAATACTTGGTTCAATGTTGCTATACGCAAGGCAACCGTAGAGAGAGACATGGCTTATAGTGACTGGAGGACTGCTCCCATCGAATATAAGGATGGAAAAAAGCAAATATATACGCAGCTGAGAAATAGAACAAATGCTCTTGTTCGATGTGTCAAATCGGAGCACATCAATCGAAATAGTGTGGTTGCTGGCTCAACAACGAACCTGTGGAAGATGGTGAGAGGTCTTGGTATTGGGAAGGTGCAAGATCAAGAAGATTGTTCTTTCAATTCAAACATGATAAATCATCATTTTGCCGGTCAATTCACTATCGACAATGCTGACGGCTACGAAACCCGAAGACTACAACCTGTCGGTGGATTCTCTTTCCAACTAATTGCAGCGCACGAAGTGTTAAAAGCGTTTTGTGAAGTCAAGTCAATGCTGTTGGAACTGACGAGATTCCCACTAAATTTCTTAAAATAATTCTTCCACTCCTCATCGATCACATTGTGCACCACTACAACATGATCATTAGGACATCACATTCCCGGAGGCTTGGAAGTGCGCCAAAATAATTCCTCTGAAAAAGAAGAAACACCTTAACTCTGTCAAAAACCTCCGCCCTATCAGCTTGTTGAGTGTTTCGTCTAAGGTTTTGGAGAAGGTACTATTCTATCATTCTACGAAAAATGTAAAATTTATTAAGAGTTTTCAAATGCATTTTATGCAGAATCGTTCTTACGATATATGTTATAATATATACCATTAGACGGCAAATTTATCCAGTATTTTTCGCCTGAGACATCAACAGTGGAAATAATAAAACAAGTGAGCAATTTAACAAATAAAAGAGGTATGTTTTGCAAGCAGATGTGAAGGTAATCACGTATTATGCATTCTTTCTTCCAACTTCGTTCCGATGAATGTTGTATGTAACACAAAATTGCGTGCAATAATTCGTTCTATCTAACAAATTAGCAAGCTGTTACAGTAATCAGATCAAGATTTCATGCATCACTCAAACTTCATGCAAGATTTGATCATAGCAACGAGGAAAGTGTCATCCATACAGTGATCGATCATTAAATAGGAGGAGGCATTCATCCTTCTATGATAAATTGAGCAGTACAACCAATACGACTTGATTGTGATAATCTGCAAACGAACATTATTTCACCGAAAAAGCTACTGCTCCCGATGCCTTATAATAAGAATAAGACAATGGAAAGAAATCACAATACCAAAGCTGTCCATTAAAAATAAAGCAATACATGATTTCATGTGTATTTTACCTCAAAATATCACGAAACCGTGAGTATTTTAAACTTGTTTTTTCGTTTCTTCCCCATAAATTCCATATTCAATGTAATCAATGACAATATATTTTTTTTGTTTACCGTTTCACATATGCTTCATCTACCATTCCATCCTGTTATGTGTCTTACTGATTATCATTAATCATTTTCAGTTAAACAGTTGAACTTCCTGCCAGAAGCTTATTGTCTTTCTTTGTTCTTTACAAACCGTTTGAAGGGCTACTATTTAGAGTTTCTAAAGAGTTAAACTAACAGATTTCTGAACAATGAAAATAATTACATTTAAAATAACCAAGTGTTCTGAACAATCAAAGTCCTACGTCAAACTTCCGTACGTGCCCGTTGGCTCAGACCCTTCCACTTTTTGTTAAAAATCGACACTCTATGACTAGTCTAGTTTTTTTTCGGAATACCAGGTTAAACGTAAATCATAAATGATTCCGCGTGTGGATGTAATTCTAGCGGCTTCGATATGAGGCGTTTTGAGTGGTTTAATATCAATATTCAATTCGCTGTTGGTTATATTCCGGCTGGTGAATTAACAAAGAAGCGATATTAGGTTTGTACGATAAAGTAAATTGATTTGTGAGTGGAAAATTAAATATATTGAAATAATTCTATTGGTGGGGTAAAACGGACAGTTGCCAGTGGGAGTGAGATAGACTGTGAAAAGTCTGTTTAATCTATTCCTAAGGAATGTCCCACGTGTACAAACGGAAATCAAATCGCCAAAAGTGGACTATTTAGAAGTTTTCTGGAACCAAAAGCAAAATAATTGAGGGTATGTCCGTTTATACTGCTGAAAAGCACAATATCACTTCTAGGTGAATCAATTCGATTTTTTCTTCATCTATGAGTTCAGACCTTGGTTGAATAAAATTATTCCTCTCACAGGCTATAAGCTTCTACGCTTCATATATTACAAACCTACCCATATTCCCCTCACTATATGTCCTTATTATCCGCATTGAAAAAAGTGTTGTACTTTTCGTTCTGTTTTATTTGAGGCGAAAAACATTGAAAAATAATTTTTTGTAAAACATTTGTCCGATTATGACGAAAAACAGTATATTAAAAGGCAAGAAACTACACTGTACATTGATGTAACAGTCTCAGTGGTTATTGTGATAGCATGGTTGCGTGGAGCAGCCTAACAATCCGGCTGTCCTTGGTTCAATTTTTTTATTGGTACCGTTAGAAATCCTTTTGGTACAATTCCAAGCTGAAATTCAGTCTGAAAGAACATTTTAACGCCCTTAAAAACTTGTTTTCATTTGTGCATTTGATCCTGAGAGATTATACAAACGTCTTGAAACCTTGAAACCGACAGACAACGGTCCCGTAGATGTCAATAGGGTTCCAGATTTTGTTTATAATGTTTCCTTGTAATTTTTTTTGGCATAAAACCCGACATGTTGAACACAGATCCAAAAAAAATGCTTGAATCCTCCTTCATTTGGATGGTATTTTCTTCCATCTGAGGGGCAGACCACATTCTGAAAACAACTGGTATTCGTTTTAAATATAGACCAGATTGATTTTCTTCGATGCAGGTCACTGTATTTATGCTTTCTGTACCGAAACAATATTTTTTGTTAATAATTCAACCATGAGCAGAATTATTGCTTACGGCGAAAGAGAAAAAGTCAAGCTTTCTTCCTTGTCAAGAAGTCCTTTCCACTAGCAATCACACAAAATTTCCAAGACGTTGACATTTTCATCTTTCTTCGATGATAAAGGCTCAGAGCCAAGGAAAGAGTACAGAATCAAATCAGCAAACAACTGCCACCCCCCGCCCTGCGTCCCGTCGGGAGCAGGGAACGCGATATTCGTTTCCTTCCCCCCAAAACGATACACAAGCGAACAACGAGAAACCTGATTTGCTCCGAGGAGTGGCAGAATTGAGAAAAAAGAAAAGAAAAAGAAACTTTCTGTGCTTCGACAGAGCAAAAGAAGCCAACCGTTTGCATGGAAGCATGCAAGAAGGAACAAGTGGGATAACGAGGAAAATTGCAAGACGCGGTCCAGGAATTGTTCCGTGATGGAAAATGAGGCGGTGGGATGTTATCAGCAATGTCACTCGCTGCACAACGAACCGATTCGAGTCTTCTGATCATAACACACTTTCTGCTCGTTGAATTCAGAGTCTTTGAACGACGCCCCGCACCCGCTTCCTCGTCCCAGTTGTCCCTTATGCCACAAAAAACTTTCATTAAATTTTCAAAAACAATACATGGCGCAGGGGAGCTCAGCGCACACAGCCTCCAGCAGGTTGCCGTATTTTCGAGCATCCCTCACTTAATCCTGATCAAAACACTGGCAATGGCAAAAAATGAATATCTAAGCAAGTAAACTTCCTTTCAAATAAAATTAAATTGCACGGAAGAAAGATGAGGTGAGGTGCTTCGGCAAAAAATATGGTGAGGTGAGCAACCCAGCAACGAGCTGCAGGTTTCCTCGCGAGGTCGCGAGGGCGCGGTGGTGGGAGTGTTCGACAAACAAACAGATCGAACCCCGATGCTCTTTTAATTAGGAAAAGTAGCAAAAGCGATACGGGACATGCCCCACTTTGATTTTCCCATTGTTAGTGGATCCGATGCTTCACTTAATTAAATTTGGAGTGTGAAAAGGCACTCAGCGTAATCAGAAAGTTGAAATGATTCTGCTGGATTCGTTGCGCGAATCGAAGTGAACGTGGCGATGTGAATTGTTGATGGGTGCAAATACATGTTACATGTTTTCGATTACATACTTCCAAATCGATATGTGTATTTCTAAGGAATTCAATTTTAATTAACAATTGATGTCAGCGAGTATAAAATTCAAATAAATCTTTCAAAATGAACATTACAGGGCGGACTCGATTATATACAGCCTTCGATTTCTTTAAAGGTTTTTAAGGTGTTATTTTTAATTTTGTTCAAAAAAATCACAATAAACTTGAATGTTCCTATCAACTAAATTAAAGCTCTCTAACCGCTTTACAATTCTGTATCCGTCAAAACAAACGGAGGTGCTTGGGATCATACAAAATCTGAACACCAAAAAAAGGTAAGGAGTTGTATCTAGGACACGACTGCATATTTTCTACGTCGAACTATATATTATATTATATTATATTTAGAACGCATTGAAATTTTTGTAACAGATAATGTTCCTTGTTACAAATAAATTTGATGAACGTCATTTTACGTTTTATATGATGCCTAGGACTACCAAAATATGTGAACGGAAGAATTGTCAAACAATCATTGTATTTTACATTTCCCTCTGGAATTATTACACATCTCATGTTTACGTAATTTTCGAACCGCGAAAGTTCATTCACCTCTAGTATCTGAAATGACGATTTTCCCAGGCTTCTCAGTTTAAAAGTACGTTTTAGGGAAACATATTCCGGTCTGCACGACGACAAGCGAGTACAAAAGTACTCAAAACCAAAAAATACGCCCGGCTTGCATGGATTTGCAAAGCGGATTCCCCCAGGCACATTGGTTTTGAAGTTTGTGTTAGGGAAACACAGCTCGGTGTGAACAAAAATACCCCCGACTTGCATGTTTATTTGCAGAGCGGATTTCCACAGGTACATCGATTTTGAAGTCTGTGTTGGGGAAACCGTAAAGCGGGTCAATCAAAACTTAGCAGTTAGGGCATTTAAATAACGCTTGACATTTTACAGTTATTCAATTGTTCATCTCATGAAAAATAATATTTTATTAATTGTGATAGACACTGTGAAATTATTTCCTATCAATTGATGCAAACATCTTTTCGATCTGTTAAGAAATGTTCGAGTTATAAGCATTCGAAATACGAGTAGGGTTTGCACACAAATCGGCAGAACAAAGATATGGAAAAAAGGAAGTTCTTCCAGATTTCATGAATTTAAACCGTTTAGGGATTAACGAATTGTAATGTATATTATATCAAGCAAATCTTAGAGAATTTCCGATTCGATTGGTATGCAAATCATGAGAGCTCGTTCACAGTGAAAATAGTTATTAAAGTTAATTTTATTTCATAAAAACGTGACCTGTTTTCTGATTTGGCACCCTTCCTGAAAGACGTAGTTCTACGTCAAAAGGTTACGTATCCGATAATATTGCAGTGAATGTCATAAAAACGATCGCAGTTGTCTTTTCCAGAATTTATTCGGAGACTTTCAACAAATTGTTGTCTACTGGAAGATACCCAAACTGTTTGAAGATTGCTAGAATTTTGCCAATTTTCAAATCCGATGATTGCACGAACTCTAACAACTATCGACCGATTTCTACCCTATCAGTTTACGATAAAATATTTGAGAAACTTCCCATTGTAAGATTACTTGATTAAATGAAAACAATGTGTTTTACAAGCTTCAGTATGGGATTCGACTTGGCAGCAGCACTATAATTGCCATTATTGAGCTTGTGGATCAGTTGATAGAAGGAATCGATAGAAAAAAGATAGTTGGTGCAGTTGGTACGTATCACGTCTCGTTTATATTACTCTCGAATTTATCACTGAAAATGTTTCGCTTATATCATGTTTTCGAAACATAAGGAAATGTGAAAAGTCCAATTTTTCATTAAATTATCTTAAATCATTCGTGCCAATTGTGGTGATTGGTCGTATTCACTCAATTAAAGGAAAATTTTCATACCGTGTAATTTGTAGCGTACATCACCTAATTATTTTGAAAGTTCACCATCATAAAATATGCGTTATTCTGAGCGATTTTTCTCTTTGATCATGTGGAATGAGATGCACGACCTGTGTCATTTTCCAAATTAGTAGACTGGTCAAATAATTCAGGATTGAAAACGGGACACCCGAACCAAAAACGAAAAATAGTCAAAAAGACATTATAAAGGGTGTGTCACATCAAATTGCATCACGGAAAAAACGCTGTAGAAATTTAATTTTTAGGAATTATATCTTCAGCTTTCGCTTATAATCAGATAAGAGTGTATAGATCACGTTGGCCATGCTTCACTGTCAATTTTTCGTAAATTTGTAAAAATGTCGTCGAACGAAAAAGAGCGTCGTGAATTAATCCTGTGCACTCATTTCGAGAATCCGGAGTTGTCACATCGGGACATCGGTAAGATGCTGGGAATCGTCCAATCCACGGTCAGCAGAGTACTAAAACGATCCTTCGAGAACCTAACCATCGACCGGAAGCTGAAGAACGGCAAAAATGGATGCTCCGTCAGTGAAAAAGATCACAAGCGCGTAGTTAAGCAGTTTAGACGTGATCCGAGAAGTTCGGTCCGGGATGTCGCCAATAAGCTGAATTTGTCAAGTTCATTCGTCCAGCGGACCAAGCAGTGGGAGGGCCTGCGTACATACAAGGTTCAGAAGGCTCCTAACCGCGACGAAAGGCAAAACATGGTGGGGAAGACGCGAGCCCGGAAGCTGTACATCGAAATGCTGACGAAGCCGCATTGCTTGGTAATGGACGACGAAACCTATGTCAAAGCGGACTTTCGTCAGCTGCCGGGCCTGTTGTTCTTCTCCGCAGAGAACAAATTCAGCGTTCTGGAGGAGATTCGCAAGCAGAAACTATCCATGTTTGCCAAAAAGAACATGGTGTGGCAAGCGATCTGCTCTTGCGGAAAGCGGAGCGCCTCCTTCGTGATGACCGGCACGGTAAACGGGCAGGTTTACCTTAAGGAGTGCCTACAGAAGTGCTTACTACCACTATTGAAGCAGCACGAGGGCCCGACCATCTTCTGGCCGGATCTCGCTTCGTGCCACTATTCAAAGGACGTGTTGGAGTGGTACGAAGCCAACGGGGTCACCTTCGTGCCAAAGGAAATGAACCCGCCCAACGCGCCGGAGCTTCGCCCAATAGAGAAATATTGGGCGATTATGAAGCAGATTCTCCGGAAGAACCCAAAAGTTGTCAAATCGGAGGCGGACTTCAGGAGAAAATGGATTTCTGTTAAAAAAAAAACTACAACCTGACGTTGTACAGAACCTTATGGACGGGGTAAAGAGGAAGGTGCGGGCATACGGGCTTGGGCTCGAACTATGAATAAAAAGAAAATGCCAAAAGTTGCTTAATAGTTTTTATTTTACTGTCTAAAATTTTCAAAAGGATCGGTCTACTGGGCGAATTTCTACAGCGTTTTTTCCGTGATGCAATTCGATGTGACACACCCTTTATTGGGTCTGCAACTTAATTCGTTCCGTTTTGACGTAGGACTACGTCTTTGATTTCTGTATAGGGGGGTAACTCTATGGAAAATGTAACGAAAAATTAAGAGTTTTCAAATGCATATTACGCAGAATTGTTCTTACGATATACGTTATAATGTATACCATTGGACGGCAAATTTTTCCATAATTTTTTTCACCTGAGATATCAACAATGGAAATAGTAAATCAAGTGAGCAATTTAACGAATCAAAGAGGTATATTTTGCCAGCGACGGCAAAGGTAAATCATATATTATGCATTCTTCCTTTCAACTTGGTTCCCGTGAATGTTGTATGCAACACAAAATCGTGTACGTTGTATCAAACAGTCAATGTATAGGGTGAGTGTAATGTAGATGATGGAGTGCGTTAGTAAGATGGTTGCAATTCCATAGAAAATCATTATTTCAGCGATACTCAGGTGATCATGGACCGCAGTATCAGTGTGTGTAACGTGAATATAGTCTGCAAACGAACATTATTTCACCGAAAAGCTACTATTTCTGATGACTCAGTATAAGACTAATAATAAGAATAAGACAATGAAAAAAACGCACAATACCATAGCTATCCATTAAAGATAAATCAGCTTTATGATTCAAGGTGTACTTTGCCTCAAAATATCACGAAATTGTGAATATTCTCAACATTTCTTCGTACACAACATTTTCCCAAGAAACTTCATAGTCAATGTAATCAATGACGATATTTTTTTTTTGTTTATCGATCCAATATACTTCGTCTACTATTGACAAACCTATGCAAAGCTGCATCAGCTCATGCGGCACCTACATTAGAGCTCAGAACCTCAAAAGAGATGATGGGCCTGATCACGAACGTCACTTCACGGTGAAAACGAAATGAAGTGCATATAATCTTGCATACAAATCATTCCGTTTTCACCGTAAAGTGACGTTCGTGATCAGGCCCAACCGATATTTGGATTTCTACGTGCTTAGCCTTTTCGTTACGAGTGTCGTCTATAGATTAAGTTGGTTCATATGATTGATTATGTAAGGGATTCCGCTCGACCGATACGAGAAGGATCTACAGTATTTGAAGCTTAACATTTTCCACCCACCGTTTACCTAGTAAAAAATCCCAATTACAACACTTATACCAAGCCATTCTTCTTCTTCTATTCATTAGTCATTTTCAGTTAGACAGTTGAATCTCCTGCCAAAAGTTAAGTTTTTTTTTGTTCGTTACAATTCGTTTGACGATTATGAGTACACATAACAAACGGCCCTTTTCACTGGCCACCATTTGGAGTTTCAAAAGAGTTAAAGTAAGAGATTTCTGAACAGTTAATAGAATTACATTTAAAAAAACAATTTCGGAATGATTTTTTTATGTAATTCTTTTCATTGTTCAAATATGTTATGTCAGATTTTCAATATCACAGTCCTACGTCAAACTTACGTCTGTGCCCCTAGGCTCAGAACCTTCTACTTTTTTTTGCATGAAAAACATACTTATTTGAATTCGGAAATATGATCACCTATTTTTACTGCCATATGTCGACCGGTAAGATATGAGCGAAGCCAATTAAGAAGAGAACCGTGGAAGCCAAGTAACTCTAATTTGGCAATTGCAATGTCATGATTAATGTTTGTAACCGATTGCTTATCACCCTTTTTGAATATAGGAAAAACGAACGAGAACTTCCAGATCTCGAAAATTCCAGAATTCAACGAGAGGTTGAAGATCGATGCTAATGGTGAGAACAAAACTTCAATGCAATTTTTAATGACGAGCGAAGGTATTCCGTCTGGACCAACGGAGACAGATTTCTTGAGACGGAGGCTAGCTTTCCGTACGTCATCACTCGAAATTGGCGGATGCGATCCAATGTCACGATGTATAGGAACCTCACTAGCGGCAGCTGATATATGATCTCTAGACAAATGTTCGTTGACGAAAACACTGCTAAACTGCGACCGGAACAGATCAGCAATTCCCACAGTATCCGTTGCCTCTTGATCTGCATTGAACATAGAAGAAGGTAACCCTGACTCTTTCCGTTGATCATTCACGTGTCTCCAGAAACTTTTCGGATTCACTTTAAGCTTGTTTTGAAGTTCACCTTGATGGGCTTGGTAAAGCCGATTGTTAAGTCGCTTATACTGTTTGTTGGCGTTGTTAAAGAATGAATTAATACATCAGTATTGGCCATCACTAGCCAATACATTTTACATTCTTTCTGGCAATTTACGGAATCCGTGGCGAAAGAAGCGTTCATATTTTGAAGCCAAGAATGAATCCAGCCAATTTTTGATACTTGGCTTGGTTCTGGAGTAAAGTGCATTCCACTCAAAGCGTTCTGTATCGATCGAAACGAATGATAATCGGAGAGGACAAGCTTTTTTTTGTTTTTTTTTTATATTATAGTGACTTTCAACACTTTTGGTTGGTTCATCACTTTTACTTCCATTTTTGGAAGAATGTCGGGTGCAGTGTGCCACACGTACAGATTTATCTGGAATGGTACAGATTTTTTCGTTATTTTTGGTACAGATTCCGTACGGTACATAGTACAGATTTTCGTCAAAAAGTACAGATTGGTACAGCTTTTTTCATTTGTGAGATTTCTTACATTTGAATAAAGCAACATTGAGGTACATGACGACTTTCACGCCGCAGTATCACTTGGTGCTGCTGATCTTAAAAACATTTACAATGCAATGATTGATTAGTTTCATAAGGACGAAATTCCTTACAAGGATCGACTGAAAGGATTCGTGTCGGACGGTGCGACGTATGTCTTGCCCCATATCAACAGATTGAATCGATTGGTCCAGGCTGAAAAACTTGAATTCACGATGCTACATGATCGGGGTTTTGCCAAAACGAACCAAGCGCCATATTTTTCAAAATTGAGTTACTTACACGATTGGATGCAGAAAATAATAATCTATCGACTATAAATTGACCATGTCATTCGGATAATTTACAACAGTTCCAAAAGAAAATTCTGTGTAGCAGACTGTAAAAAAAACGAAATTACATTCAACCAAAGCGAACCATAAACCCACAATATGGCATCGGACGATAGTGATCGTTTTCTCCAAGAAAGCAGATCCGTATCTTTAACAGATTTTTCTGTTTCGGACAGCTCCTGGAATCAGATGTCGTCGGGATCTGGTAAGTAAAACAGCCTAAGGGCTGCCATGAAGTGTAGAAGCACTGATCTGCATTTTTCAAAATTGTGTTCAACCACAACGAACCAAGTGAAATACATTCCTTAATCAATTTATTTTCATTCATTCAAATATTATTTTGTCAAAAACAGCAAAAGTGAGTCAATAATTATACCATTCATGAAATTAGTCAAGAGCCGTTACAAAATATTAATGTGTTGTGTAATGATACTATGCTAATAGCTAGCATGTACTTGGTACGCTCTGGCTGCAAAGAGAACGAAGTTTTTCGTGTCTAGTAGCAACATAACTTTGCATTTTCATATTACTAAAGATTCTGAAACTGAAATTGACGAAGATGTGTATTTACAGGATGAAATGGAGTATTATGTTTGACATTCTGTTTGTAACACGTGTAACACGTAATGTTTTTGGCGCTTGGTTTGTTTTGGCAGAACCACGACCACATGAAGAGCTGACAGATTTTTATTCGATCATTCTCACTAATATCTGCGAGGAATCTTACGTTGTTTCCATGTCCAATGCTATTAAATATGAAGATCATTTGAAACGACAAGAATTTTAGGTTGGAATAGCAGCAGAAGAAATTATCAGAACAATGGACAGCGAAAGGCAGATCATTTCAAAGGATTTTTTTTCGTGGAGCTGATCAAACAAATGAGAAAAAGATTCGATTTTGTTTATTCGACGCTCCAGTCTATGGCAGTGTAAAATCCCAAAAACTTTTCCAATTTGACTAGCATTACTGTCACATCCCTATCGGTCGGTGCTCCTCATCGAAGCAATCTGGATCGTGCGATTTTGCCATTACTATCCATTACCTGAAGAAAATTATATTATTATTGAATTAGAATGCAACGATTATAAGAAATTATGAAGAGGAGAAAAATAGAGACAGAAGGAGAGAATAAGGAAACTAAACGTAAGTGAATTAGAAATGAAGTTGTTTCAGGGAATAATATCAATTGTTGTCTGCAGGAAATTTTTAATTTTGTGAATACAATATTAATTATACGGAACCCGCCTTATTCTTTCGTCTAACGAGTAACAATTACCGTTGTGTTAGAAGCGTTTCCAGGATTCTACAATGGGAATTTACAAGATGTGGAGAATTAATTCTGTAGCCTAAAGATAAAATAACTCCGTAAGGAAATCACAATTTCAGAAAACAAGCATGTGCAAATTGGATGCCTAAAAAGAATTGACGGTTCGCTCGCCTTACTATGTCTCACCCCTCGGCAACTGTCGAGCGATTTTTTTCTGAGTATAATCAGAACAAAAATAAGATTTGAAATCGGCTCAGCAACGATACGATGAAGGCTATTTTGAGATCAAAGAATTTGGCCAAACATCGTGGTGACAGCTCGAAAATTTTAAAAAAATGATAGTGTGCAATCTAGATTAAGAAAAAGTCACAGGAGGGTTGAGTCAGAGACACGACCGCGTCGTTGACGTAAGATTCCGTTAGACTATCTGTTGATTTTGGATATGTTTGAAGAATTACATCATTAAACTTTTTGATAATGATTTTGTGGCCCTGAAAAGGGCCGTTTTGTTTGGTTTTTGGATGTTGTTTGTTCACTCCACCAGTGTTTACCGAGTGATGATGACAGAAGGATGGTAAACAGTCGTTGGATGATGCGTATAGAATAAGAGATACCGAAGGGAAACGAGATATAATGAAAAACGCCCTCTGTTATCCTAGACGAGAAGCCTTCTATGTTATTTATGGATGAAATAAAGAAAAAAAAACTCCGAATGTAATATAAGATAATTACCAATACCGAACACAATTATCAAATTTTCTCATCAGTAAAAACATGTTGCTTTAATATAGAGAAAACATATTTGAAATGGAATAGGTATATTTCTTTTATTATTTTTACTTTTTGGGTGTTTATTCAACCCTATGTGAATTTTGATTGGACTAACAACACCTAATACTATATGTAGAGCATATGGGAAATCACGTTTTCTAATATTTCTTCACTTTTCCAATTTTTCTCGCCGTATAATCTTTCATTGGGTGAGAATGAACACAACAAAATACACAGCTTAAATCAAACAACCCGTTCTCGAGCGGGAACACACCTTAGTTTTTATTTATGAAAATTGGAATAAATAAATCCATATATCAAGTCATTTTTAACACAACTGCTACAACTGCTTGTTATGGAGTACCGAAATCGATTGACGCAAAATTTCATCAATTCATCATGAATTGGCTGAGCGTTTGAAATTATACAATTTTCACGATGTGCTCTATTTTCGATTTTCAATTTGTACCCCAAAGACGTAATCCTACGTCAAAACTATGTATAAGCATCATCAAACACACGAATGACTTGCAAATGTAAATGTAGTATTTGTAGTAAATATATGAGTATTAATGCGAATAAATAATTTTTTTCTCCACAACGAATATTTTCGATGGTACAGATTTTTGGTACAGAATTTTGGAAAAAAAGTACAGATTAGAAAGATTTTTGTTCCCTCTGGTACAGATTTAAATGTGGCAATACTGGTCGAGAGTGAGAATTGAACTCGTGATCTTTAGCGTGAGAGGTACGGATGTTATCACTTCGCCAGATTGGCTCCAAAGGACAAGCTCTCGGCTCTAAACGGGTGAATTAGAATTTACCATTCGCTATTCTCCAAATAGTTGGAATAAATGGATAGATGTAATATTACCGACTCGTGTCTGGTCGCATAATCTGGACGTTTTTCGGCAATAGCTCGCTTTAAACGGATCAATTGTTGCCTGTAGAAGTAGAAGTCTCCATTGAACATTTAACCAGAACTTTAGCAGCTCATAGTGAATCACATTCTTCTGATTCCACCAAATACGGAACATTATTTAGACCGGGGATATTCGACTTCGGCGTTGATGTTCTTGGTTGATCGGACGCTTTTTGTCTTTAACACATTGTGGACCGCTCACGAGTTTTCTCGAGTTTCGGGTTCCGTCTGTTACGGATGGATCACGAAATAACCCGTGTTTTCTACACTTAATGGTTAAATCCTTGGTTTGCCAATAATCTAACAAGGCCTACCGATGGCTCATCTTCGTCTCATCCACACCGAAGGAAATGATCTCATATCACTCACGGTATACTCGAGGTTATAGGTGCAACCGTTTTTGTGGGACTGGTCCGGTTAGGGACATGGATATGAGGTATCGTTATCTCAACCATCACTTTGTGATATATTGAATAGAGTATCCAACCTATCGTAGAGACCGTTGATAGATTTTTATTTTGTATTCATACACTCACTACTGCAATGTAGAGCCCTGTGGTCGTTTTGTCTTTCTCCATGTAGATCACACCTTGTGAATCCCAGAAAACGGTTTTTTTTAATTCTTTATTTTTGAGACTTTCAGCCTCCTGGGCTGGTTCGTCTCAGCCCAGAAAACGGTGGCCATCACCATTCCAGCCGATAAGACAGTCCTCGTCTTCTTCGGAGCACGTTCGCCGGGTGAAGTCCACTGTTTCGACTGTTGCTTGATCTCTGGTGTGTACCAGTGGATCCATGTCTCGTCGACGGTCACGAAACGACGCAGAAACTCCTTCGGATTGCGCTTAAACAGCGTCATACACTGCTCTGAAGTGGTCTCACGGTTGCGCTTGTTGTCCGCAGTGAGCAAACGCGGCACCCATCGCGCCGACAGCTTTCTCATGCCCAAAATTCCATGCAGGATACGACCCACGTGGTCTTTTGAGATGCCTACTGTTTCAGCTACCTCGCGCACCTACAATCGGAGGTCTGCCAATACGAGATCGTGGATTTTCGTCACGTTATCCTCCGTGGTAGCCGTTTTCGGGGCACCTGGCCGTGGCTCATCAAAAACCGACGTGCGACCACGTTGAAACTCGTTAAAACAATTTTTGACGGTCGCCATCGAAGGAGAAGAGTCACCGTATACAGCATCCAAGCGTTCTTTTATTTTGCTGCGCGATTTCCCTGCCAAAAACAAGAATGGAACCATTGACCGATATTGCTCTTTTTTCATTTTTCTAAAATCCGCGGCCGCGCCCGCTTCCACACACGGCCAAAACAAAACTACGAGTCCGATTCGGCTGAAATTTTGACAGTAACCGTTTACGAGAATGTGCTACACGATAGTAATGGCTAAGATGAGGCTAAGTACTTATCGGACCGCCCTCCTATATTCCGACGATTCTCATAATATACTGTTTCTTCTTGGACTTTGCGAATTTCAGACTATTAAACTTATCCATAGCGTTATAGCATGATAAATGATAACATAGATCGATCAATCACAATAATCCATTCATGTGTCGTTTTTTGTATGATTGCCAGTACTCTATGTATTTTGTGATCTCTATGTTACATCTTTATTTGTTTTTTTTTTACTATTTACGTTCTTTTTCTCTTACTTTATGGATCCTTTAAAATAAAAATTATTTTTCTCTGGGGTCTATACATTTTTGTTCTTCATGTTTTTGTTCACTCACCTTGATTCTAAATGTTTGTTTGTTATGTTTTTTTTAATAATTGAGTAGAGTGCCGTGAAAGAGTGCCATGAAAATTAAAAATCATGAATTTCATTCATTTGACGTTGAAAAATTTCATTTTCGCTACAAAAAAGTCATATTAGAAATATAAAAAAAAAATTAAATGTATATAATCGAGTCTAAAATTGTATACAATCGAATCATATATAATCGAGTCTGACCGGTATTTGATTTAGAAGAACATGGTTGATATAAATCCAACGCAGTGAACATGATTTCTCATTGAACCATTTAACCATTTATTTTGGAACAAAACATTGGTATAATTTCTATTCTATGACATTCACACAAATTTATTCGCTTTATCTTCTCCTTCAATGGCACTAAAGCTTTTGCGAAAAAATCTGAACCGATAAACCTGAAAAGTTGAAAACTCCGGTCATTTTCTGATCATAAGAAGGGTTACTAGTCGATCAAAAACAGCGATGAATAATGCTAAAACAACCATATACTACAGCGGCGGAAATTATCCAACAAACCAAATAATTAGCTGGAAAACTACTTCCGGGAAATGGTGCTTACTCACGGTATGGACACCGGTTGAATTGCGTTGTTGAAACGACTCTTGTTCGTTTTGGTTTGCGTGCAACAGGGGAAACCTTGAAACGAATCAAGTCGCTGACTAATTATTCACACACTGAGTGCGATTTCGGGTCGGCTTTTCATGGCCACATGAAACGAAACCTTGGGGGAGCACACAAAAAATATGCAAAAGATTTACGTGCTTCAAGTAAATGGACTATGTAATAAACGGATTACGTCAATAAGTAATATTAGAGCACTGATTTTTCGGAGCCGTACTTCTGCACAAATCTTGGGTGAAAAATCATTACTGCAGTTGAGATCTAATTGCAATTATGAAGGGGCGCAAAAGAAAAACAAGTAACACAATTATGAAACCCACGGACATGAAAATTGCTCCCATTCACCGAGCAGATCAAAGAACATCCGCCGGCACAAATACTCATTCCAACGAAACGCGCGCGCGGACACTTTTAATGGCAGAAGGAGGCGGAAAGAGGAAGTTATGGAAATTATTTACTATTCGCGTTTGTTGGCAGCCGTGAAAAATTCTCCCGTTTTTCCTTTTTTTCCTTGTCTGGACGGGGCAATACCGTTTGCTGGTTTCGTTGGCCGGTTGCCGCTCTGTTTTGCAACTGCGGAGGCGGGTAATTGAAATGGCACCGAGCGATGCTTGAGAGTATTCATTTTTAATAGGGATACAATTTATGAACCCTTGCAAACCGGGGTCTGGTCGATGAATGCTTCGTTGGTGGTTGGGCGAACCCAAGCTATTTCTTACTCTTTTGGGCAGATGTAAACGATTGCCAAATTTATCAAACTGAATAAAAGATCGGAACGAGGGATTTCCATAAATCTTTCGGCTCATTCCGTTCTGATGGTCGTGCTTAGGTTAGCCATAAGAGCTTGTAACGACTAATGAGTGATCTAAATCGGTGTCATGTAAACTGTCCAACTTATTTTGACATATAACAAGATAGCTTATTGATAGAAAAAATGATCCAGAAATGCAGTTTAAGAGGTGATCTGTGAGATCACACTGAAATCTTTTACAGAGCGATTTATCCAGAAACTCTTTCTGAATCTCAACAAAAATCGACGTGCTTCGATTTACGTGTAGCTCTTTTCTTTTTCCCGTATCATTGAGGATTCGCCAAATAATTGAGTAATACTTGACGGGATCGTCCAATCCGACGAGCAATTTCTTCAATACCAACATTTTCTAGGTGAAATGCATCGATTCGTCTTTCTTCTCTCTTTCCGTGAGCATTTCTCCCTTCGAAATTTTCCAGATTTATTGATCAAAACAACTAGAACAACGGAAAATGTAACTGGTCTTTTACAAACTTGACACCTGAAAAACACAAAAACATTTGTTTACGCTCAGCGCTTGCACACACACACATATTAAAATTATGCAGTGTATGGCAGTCACCAATTCACAATGACACAAAGCAGCAAGATCATACCCTGGTATTATAGAAGTTGGACAGAGTGTGTAGTAGTAGGTGCGGACCGATTTCTGGATTTAGCTTTGATGGCATTGTAAAGTGAAAAAAGTAGAAGGGTCTGAGCCAACGGGCACGGGCGGAAGTTTGACGTAGGACTTTGATTGTTCAGAACACTTGGTTATTTTAAATGTAATTCTTTTCATTGCTCAGAAATCTGATAGTTTAAATCTTTTGAAACTCTAAATAGTAGCCCTGGAAAGGACCGTTTGTTGTATGTACTCATATCCTTCAAACGGTTTGTAATGAACAAAGAAAGACAATAAGCTTCTGGCAGGAAGTTCAACTGTCTAACTGAAAATGATTAATGAATATCAGTGGGACACATAACAGGATGGAATGGTAGATGAAGTATATGTGAATGGGGAAGAAACGAAAAAATAAGTTGAAAAACTCACGGTTTTGTGATACTTTGAGGTAAAATACACATGGAATCATGAAGTTGCTTTACTTTCAGCTACGGTATTGTGATTTCTTTCCATTGTCTTATATATTAGGCATCGGGAAAGTAGCTTTTTCGGTCCAATAATGTTCGTTTGCAAACTATCACAATCAATTTGTGTTGGTTCTTCTGCTCAATTTATCATAGAAGGAATTGAGTCATATATTAATATTTCATTACGTTTCTTTTTTGTGATGTGATGTAATGCCGATCAAGGCGCCTAGAAGTATATCTTAAGGTGGGCTAACTTGCTAATACCACTCTTCAGCCATCTTGGAAGTCTACTGTGTTTTGTTTGTAAACAAAACACAATACGCTTGTGTAAAAGCTCGCTCGTGATCAGTCTGTCTCTTTCACGCTTCAAGCAAATAATTCCCCTTCCAAGTTATCCAAGCCATGTCGACTACCTGCTTCAACGAATTGTTTATCAAGGCCGCAGTTTTGATAACCGGATCGCTGAAATCAAATTGCTTTGAAATCTATCTCACGAGTCCAATTTAGAAGTCACGTCAAATTGATTTGAAGAACAGTTTTCTAGCTGCAACCTTTTTCAGCTTCTTCTCTATCGACGTAAGCATTCTCAGGCTTCTTCAGTAAGTTTTCAAAACCTTTCACATCAAAGTCAGCATTAATTTTTTTTTCCAAAATATATATTTTTATCAAGGCTCATATGGCGTTAGCCTCACGGGGCCGGGAGTTCAATACTTTGACAATTTTTCTTATTATCTATTATATTACTAACATAGATAATAAGAAAAATTGTCAAAGTATTGAACTCCCGGCCCCGTGAGGCTAACGCCATATGAGCCTTGATAAAAATATATATTTTGGAAAAAAAAAGTCAGCATCAGCGAAACGTTGCCGGTAGCTCTCCAAACATAAGTTACATAACATGATCAAGAATAACATTCTTGTCTCATTATAAAGTTCGCAGAGTAGAGATCTTTCAAATTGAAAAGTGCAATTGACGTTATTGATTTTTTACAAATTTTAGGAACAACATAAACCGATTAGTCATAGGTATTGTTTAAATGAGTCAATATACGATTGGCGGATTGATTATGAACAAACTTAACTTGGAGCCAAAAGAATAGTTTAAGCTCTTCAAATTACTCAATATTTCGCAAACAACTGCCTCCAATGAAAACCAATTCGTTGCGTTGCGTTCAACATTTTTTATGAATCAAGGTATGCACGTTATATCGAATTAAAATAAATTCTGTATTTTTGCTGAAAATCTGTAATATACAGATTCTGTACCTGAAATTCGTCGAATAATCCGTAAAATATAGAATATTCTGTATATGTGGCAACTCTGCAGCGTAGGGATCGATTTACTGATTAAATTGGTACCAGAGAATCGATCTTTGATGAATCGATCTTTGAAGAATCGAATGCCTTTTTTCCCAATTTATTTACTTGTTCTATATGAGTGTTGTATTTTCATCAAGCAATGAATAGACATTTCACATTTCTGTTCGGACATGGAATGGACTGAAATGGATAGTCACATCCTTAATCACATTCTATTTCAGTTACTGGACGTACAAACACTGAAAGAGAGCGAAATTATTCCTCTCGCGAGCTATAAACCTCTACGCTTCGTATATTATGAACCTGTCTATTTCCCCCACTACCTGTCCATTATACCCGCACCGATAAAAATGTTGTACTTTTCGGCTTGTTTTAATTTCAGTAACAAACATGGAAAAACACATTTTTATAAAACATTTGGCCAGTTATTTCGAAAACCAGTATATTGAACTGTATGAAACTGCTTTTAAATTTTTGAAAACATGGCCTTCCAAAGATACAATTGAAGTTTTCCTTAACATGTCCGTCTTACCCCCATATCCCCTACCAATTTTCTAAGGGGATTCCTCGGTGACCTTCTGAGGTTAAAAATATATCGTTGATTCGAAAAATGCTAAAGAATTTCTTGCCGATCTTCTCAGGTTACCCAAAATAACCTTAGTTGTGGCGATTGAAAAATATGTTAACATGTAAAATGTAAAATGTGATACGCGTGTTGGATAGCAAAATATATCATCTGTTCGACAGATTCCAAAGGAAGTTTATCTGTGTCCTTCTTAGGTTTCTCGAGGAAAACCGCTGCCGTCGATATTGGATTTTTTAAAATATAATACCAGTGATGAATATCAAGACATATCGTATGTTCCATTGATTTTAAAAAAAATTTCTTTGGTGACCAGGTTGAAAAAGATATCGCCGATTTGAGTAATGTTGAAGTAGTGTCTCGGAGACCTTCTTAGGTTTAAAAAATAACCTAGGTGTTTTGAATGATAATATAAGTGACGAACATCGAAATTCATAGTCAGTTTTAGCAAGTTTGAAAGAATTTCCTCTATAACCTTCTCAGGTTAAGAATATATCGTCGATTAGAGGAATACTAAAAGGGTTTCTTAGGGCATCCGCACCAATGCGTTACTATTCAAGGTTTCTAGTCTCGAGTTTTAGCCATTGCCAATTTATTAACTCGTCGATTTGCGCATCCGTCGTTGCTATCGCGGTTGCTATAGTATCACTTCTTTTTCGCACCGCCGGTTGCTAAATACAGTTGCTATTACTAGAAGAAATGACAAGTGTCAGTTAATTCTCTTTTCGTCGCGTTCATTTTTGGTAGATAAATGTAATATATACACTTCCGAAATAATATTTCAGAGCAAAATCACAAAAAACGAACACAAGACGAACGAAACCCACAACAGATGTTTGACGTTTGATGTAAATAGCAACACTTGGCTCGGTTGCTATCGCGTTGCCAAATTTGTTAACTCACTATTCACCGAGAGGCAGTTTACTATTTCCCATCCCTGAACCGCAACCACCAGTGGGGTTGCTGCGTTATGGTGAGGGTTGTCAAAATGTCTGTAACAACGCATTGGTGCGGATGCCCTTAGTGACCTTCTCAGGTTGCCAAAAATAACCTTGGCCTCCGCGATTGAGTAAAAATATATAGATCGAGAGCTTTTAAAGGAGTTTTTATGACCTACTCAGGCCAGGAAAAATATCTATATACTACGCACGATGAATAACGGAATGCGTGACCGGTCCGATAAGAATGTATATTTTCTTAAAATCTCATTTCGCCGAATAGTTGAGAGTCACGTTTTTAGAATCCCATCACTTACAGCAGTGAATCCTTATTTTTCCAACCATTCCCACTAACAACTATCCCTTCCATGATAAAAGCTAGGGAACCACGCTATAGAGGCGACCCTTCTGGCCTTCGGACGGCGAATATCATACTAACATTCCTTCCCCTCCCCTGGTGACTGTAAGATCGTGGCCGGCGTCGTTATTGACCATTTAAGGCTCGAACCACCGAAAATTGCACAACGAGAATGATTTGCTAGTCCCAAGCGTCATTCTGTGTGTTCTTTGTGCAATTTGCTTGGTTCAGGTCAATCACGGAGAGCAACTCCGAATTGTACAGTCTACCCAAGCTCAAGCTCAAGCTCAAGCTCAAGAGTTTTACTACCGTCATGCGAAACCAAAACACAGACAAAATTCCAGAAAATTTATTTTATTGGTGAGCTGACGATAGCCTAGCTTGATGATTTCCCACACAATTGTGTAGCTCAGAACCTTAATGCAATGGCGTCAGTTTGATGCAATGATTGCAATGCTAGAGACATCAGCTAGTCAGTAATTTGGTCACATCCACAGCTCAATCCGAAACTAAGACATTTGAGACTTTCAACTTCTTCAGTTCATTCTTCTCTAACCTTCAAAAATGCCCTTGGAAAACTTTGCATTTTCCTCATATTACTACGCCACCCCCATTGCCTTGAGAAAGACATTCGATCCCTCACCGTCCAGCTCGCCAGCAACGATGTTGTTCAGTCGGTGTCCTCACGAAGAATGAAAGTTTGCCTCAGTGAGATCCACTGTTTATACTCTAGGCGAATATTTTCCTTCGTTCTTATTCTTTTCCTTTGTTCGCGGACACTTCAAATCTCACGATTTCCCAGTCGTTGCTCGTCGATAAATTGCCCATTATTGACAGCTCTGTTCGGGAAGGCATACAAATGGACAGAACAAATGTATCGGGAAATGGAAACGCTTATAGTTTCCATGAATTTCAACCATTTACACATTATGGGATTGTAATGTATAGTATATCAAACAAATCTTAGGGAATTTCCGATTCGTTTGGTATGTAAATCGCCAAAATCCGTTCGCGGCAAAAATAGTTATTAACGTTAACTTTATTTCATAAAAAACGTGACCTGTTTTCTGATTTGGCACGTAGACGTAGTTCTACGTCAAAAAATACAAATCACGTAAAAACGAAATCAATTGAAAATTACGAATGAATTACAGGTTGGTTTTAGATGAGCTATAGAAACAAGCTCTTCGTTTGTTATTACAGCCAAGTCTTGATGTGGATCTCAACGTAGGCTACTCTCACTTGGGTGTAGACACGGTTCAGCTTACGTTTCACCTTCGAAGTCATTGTGTTGGCAATCTTTTTTTTATAAAGTCTTTTACAAAAATGCTTCGTCGCTCTACCGGGCGAACATACATCGGTTGAGTAGAACTTTGGCCATGACCGCTGAAAAGATGAATGTCGATAATTGTTATTCAGATTTTTCTAGGCGTTGGCGATTTTTGGTGCAACGTTTACTTTCAACTGGTTCATCTCCTCCAATAATCTCTTGGCATATGGTCCTATGCCAGATCCCGACAAAAGACCACATCCTCCTTAGCGTGATACTTCTTGATGAAGACAGCAACTACCTTCAGGCACTTCGTACTGTATATCTACCGGTTCACCGCAAGCCCCGAAGGAAGAAACTGTGGCTTGGATATTCACTTCTCGCTGTTTGTCAACCACAGAAGCACCTTCTTCGGGAACTTGGTGTGGGAGATATATCTACCTCTTTAGTGAGGACGTAAAATACCCGGTCCTCTGCCAGTCGTTGCCGTTTGTTACCAGCGCCTCCAGTCGCTTCTTCTGATTGATTGCCGGCTGCTCAGACACGGCCGGGCTCGACCGACGTTTCCACATTAATGTTTTAGTTTTGACCAGGTATCTCTATACCGTTTGGCCAGGTCCTCTGACCTCCCGGCCCATGATGCGAAACGATGAGGCAAAGTTGCTCTCGGTCTTCCTCTTCAGCTTCTGCTGAACTTTACGGTCGCGCAGCACCGTCGGGTGGCCGGAGCTAGGCTTCCGTTCGACGCTCTCGCTTTTCCTCAGAAGGGAGAGAAGGTTGTAAATGCCGCATCGGCTATATCTAGAGGACACGAAGAGTTCAACTTTTTTGTTTCGAGGTGGAGGTGACAGATCTAATAAATCATCGAGCGTACTTGCTTGATTGTTTTTGTCATGGCAAACCAACTGATGAAGGCGTCGAGGCATTTTTGTAGAAGACTTAACTATTTTGCGACGGCGCACCTGTCCCATACTTTGCCACTTCTAGCGATGGCGCGATTGACCATACAGAGTTATCGTTCGCGAAAACGCAAGTGAACCTCGCCACCATTGTATTTATGAACTGTTATCCGCTGTAAACTAGTCAATTTGTTAACACGGTGTTAACTGTGTAAAGTGTGTACCACGCCGTTTTCGTGTCAGGAATGTGGAAAAACTCAAATGCCATGGAATTTTATTTTATCAGAAAGTATGCTGATGGTGATACGTATGCAAATTATACAAACAGATGCATAGTTGCTTGAAGTCGGTCACCCGGTCACAGTCAATGGATGTGTTCCCGTCATATTAGACCAGTAGTGTCATTGCACTTTGGAAACAATTAAATATTGCCGAGAAAATTGCACAATTCATGTATCTTTTCCACCTTATGGCACAAATTGCTTACAACCGCTGGATGTATCAGTTATTGGCTCTTTCAAGCACAAGCTCTCAGTTTCCCAGAACGATTGGCTACTCAACCATCCTGGAAAAACTATTTCTACGACCTTTCGACCTTTCAGGCATAGTTGCACCGGCTTATAATGCTTCTTTCAATCTGAGTAATATCCTAGCTGGATTCAAAATGACAGATTGCTATCCATTCTCAAGAAAGGCTTTTCCGGACAAGGATTTTGAATGCTCAAATGATTTCACCTACTGGAGCGGAGGTAGCAACTGACTCATCGGGTAATACTATAATGCTGTAAAACATTACGTCTACAGCACAGATAAATTTTACTTTGGCAACTTTGTCCCGGGAAAATGTTGAACCTTTACCAAGAACTTCACCGCAGAAAATTACCACTCGAAAACGGAAGAAAGCAAAATCACGAATTTTTACTGACTCTCATAGCAAGCAGTTTCATTTCAGACAAATACTGATAAACGGAAAAATGCAGAATATGCTGGAAATAAGAAGAAACGCAAGTAATTGTTGATAAACATAAAATTTTATTTTTTGTTGTTGTCTGAAAGTGCCCCAGGACTGTCCGAAATTGCCCCACACATGCACATTCGGACAAAAAGGCAATTTTCAAAAATTCGAATAAACCATTCGTAATCGCACCAACGCACACCTCTAACACGCTCATATGATACATTGATGTCCAAATGACAACCAGGATGAATTCAGGATTTTTTTAAGTTTACAAAAAATATTAAAAATCAAGGAAAAAAAATGTGTCCGAATGTGCCCCCCTATCCCTATATAATATTATAACTGTAGCGATGTACCAAAAACGATCGTTCACACCCACGAGATAGCATGCTAGAAGGAACAATAAATAGATGTCTTGCACGTGTTTTTACCGGCTGTTGTTTTTTAGTTCTTCATGCATATATCAAAAAATAACCACGCCTAGATTCTTGGTGTAGCTCACATGCTTTCCGGTACAATTTTGCCCGATGAAATTCCTGTCACTTAGTGCACAACTTGATTGTCTCGTGAACTTTTTGACACGATACTCCTAGCCATTAGCATAAATCCTAAAATCCCTGCCTCATAAACGTTTAGGGCCAAATGCAAATTGCGAAAGTTTTCCACTTTTCAATTGTTTGTTTTCAAAAAGTGTAGCATTCTACCTACCTGATAAATTGTTGAAGGGCATCCATTACACGGAACCGGCAGCGAAGCGAGCGAGTAGAAACACTCAGAAGTTTGAATTGGTTACGACTAATTACTCCGAACTTGAATTGTAACCGGTCCCGGTAGCATCAATTGATGAAAACTTTTTTCATTTCATTTGATAGAATGAAAGTATTTTGTTCTGTATCTGTCTCGCATCTTCCACTCGCACTGTTGCTCTCAATGGTTTCGTGGGATGAGAGCATCGGAATGATGGAGGCAAAATTAAATTCAAATTGAAACTATACTTTTTATTTGCTGATTGCGAACTCTATTTATACTCATATAAGAAGAGATTTTTTACTTCATCGTAATATTAATGTCACAATTTCCAGTGGGTGTGAACTGTCCCAACAAACATGAGTGATTCTATCTTCCGTGCCAAGTAATCCATTAGACCAATCAGATATGGTATTGATCGTATAGGAAGTTTGCAATCGGGTTCGACCCAACGCTTGTAACACAAGCAAAATGGCACTGTGCACCGTTACTTGTTCTCTTGTTGTCGCACAGTGAATCATTGGGAAGTGCACAACGCCGTGGGCAATTCACGGAAACAAATCTAATCACAAATTGGATGAAGCATTACATCGGGACTAATGCAATAAAGCCGGCCCCCTAATGGAACCGACGAGTAGTGCAGGGATAGTAAAGGGCACAAAAGTTGCACACAAATTGATTATGTTGTCGCCATGTTGGCTTGGTAGACCGTTGGAAGATTTTGTATTGTCTCGTTGGAACCGTCCATTTCGAAAATAGCAGCGGAGTTCTCTTATGATTGGCTCAGTTTCATCGGTATGCCGAATATTAGGTAATGAATATTGATGTTCGACTCCTGTTTTTTGTTTTGACCTCACGGTCAGGGAGAACTGAAGAGCAAACGTAAAAAAAAACAGATACATTCCCCTTTATTCCACGCGGCGATTGACATCAGATAGCAATGTTTCTCGCTTCATTGTGGAAGCTACCTTACTTTTCAACTTCTTTTTGATACGCGAGTCGATAACAAACGACTTCATATCTCACCTAGTGATAGACTATAGTTACGACATTCGCCTACAGGAATGCAGTGACTTGAGCCATCTCACCTCATTCGCCGCGCGGAATTAAAGGGGAATATTCTACACGTACACTGTTGCGTTGTTTGGGTGGGGTTTACTGTTCGGAGCTCTTCGTAGAAGAAATTACCAAGGTTCCCGATGATATCAGCTCAAAGCTCTAAATTTATTGGTTCGAATCAATTCAAAATGTTGCACCATTTTAGGATAACGAATTCTAGGTACTCACAATTGGTCTGTTACTAGGAACTTTTATATAACAAAATTAGTATAATAGGGTGTTTCAATTTGTAGTCTGTAAGTAGGTTTTCCATTTATTCCAATTCTTTAATTCTTTATTTATTTCGTCATTAAAATTACAATTACATTACAATTACAATATACTTAATGAATAATTTATAACTATATTAGGCTGTCAAAAAAGTCCTGCGGTATTTTTTTTGAATTTTCATTTGTTCATAAAATTAGTTACAATCATCTGTTTTAAGTCAAATATGCGCCGTTTTGTTCGATGACTTGTTCCCAACAAGATGCCAACTTCATAATACCCCTGTTATAGAAGCTCGCTTCCTTATTGGCAAAAAACTCGGATAGCCAAATTTTCACAGGCCTCTTTTGTGGCTAACTTCTGACTACCTAGCTCGTTCGCCATGGACAAAAACAGGTGGTAGTCACTTGGTGCAAGGTCCGGACTATACGACGGATGCAAAAGAACCTCCCATCCGAGCTCCCGGAGCTTCTGGCGCGTCATCAAAGAAGTGTGTGGCCTGGCGTTGTCCTGATGGAAGACAATGCGGCCTCTGTTTATCAAAGATGGCCTCTTCTTCATGAGTGCTACCTTCAAGCGGTCCAGTTGTTGGCAGTACAGGTCCGAATTGAGCGTTTGGCCATAGGGAAGCAGCTCATAATAGATTATTCCTTGACAATCCCACCAAACACACAGCAGAACCTTCCTGGCCGTTAATGAGGGCTTGGCCACTGTCTGAGCCGCTTCAGCGGGCTTCGACCACGACCGTTTGCGGTTCACGTTGTCGTAAGTGACCCACTTTGCTGAATCGCAACAAAATCGCGTGGCACCCATACATCGAGCTTCTTTGTGAATCCAAGCTTCTTCAAATGGTTAATAACGGTTTGATGACTTATCCCCAGCTCTTGGCCGATGGTACGGCTGCTACTATGCCGGTCTTTCACGGCTAATTCAGCGATTTTGTCGCAATTTTCGACGACAGGCCTTCCGGAGCGTGGCGCATCTTCGACGACCTCAACACCAGAACGAAAACGTTGAAACCATCGTTGTGCGGTGGAAATGGAAACTGTATCGGGTCCATAAACTGCACAAATTTTATTGGCAGTTTGAGATGCATTTTTGCCTTTGTCATAGTAGTACTGTAAAATATGTCGGATTTTCTCTTTATTTTGCTCCATATTTGCGACACTATAACTCACGAACGACTTAACCAAACAAAACACTGTCAAGGACTATATTATAGCGCGCAAAAATACCTTTCCAACAAGCTGTAGTATGACTCGATACAATGAATACAACTAGAACTACGCGCTTACAACGACACCTCGCGGAAATACCGCAGAACTTTTTTGACAGCCTAATACTCGTATTTATGAAAATCAATTATTAGAGGTATCATGTATTTTATATTAATAATGAATTACGAAATGCAACGCAGCAAACACATATGACAAAACTGTAATTCACGAATACAATGATCTGTCAGTCAATGACATTTTC